>NC_142009.1:203587103-203819603 GCF_049901735.1 Notechis scutatus
ACACAGAAGTACCCTATAAGTAATACCTGAAAGCAAATAATGTGCATATTTGTGTGATGAGTAATCTATGGAACTATCATAAGAATCAGGAAGTCATAAGGCTTTTTAAACTAAAATGGAGTTATTATAAGGAAATCAACCTTTTAATATGATGCACTGACATTTAGGGTACTGTATGTATAAAGACCACACTTTCAATGATAAGGAAATGTACTTTTGATAATAAAGCAATATAATTATTCATCATTGGGATGCATAAACACTGAAATGAACACCAGCAGTGAAGTTGATGGAAAAACTTCCCAGAACTTTTGAAAGCAATAAATATAAGATAAAGCAATGTCTGATTTACATTATAATATTGTATTGATATGACTTGGGGCTAGCTTTGTTTGTTTTTTTCTGTTTTTTTTAAAGCACTGTCAAAATACACTTTGTAATAGAAGGAGGGGGTCTATCACATAGAACATTGAATTGTTTCAAAGAGGAAGAAAAACCTAAAGCAAGATTGTTAGAAAGAGAACATTTCCAATACAATTTGTCACCCATGCATAAATCTTGCTGACATTTTCAGTCACTTTAATAGCCTGCCCATTTTATAAATCAGTAGAAACTTGCACAGTTGCAAAAAAAAAAGTGTGTGTTTTGAACATCTCATTTGCATACTTTACCAAAAGCCAATGAGGCAGTGGAAGGCAACACTGGTGATCATAATAAGTGTTTGGGAACAGGCAGAAAGATCACTAATGGTTTGCCTTTAGGGATTTCTGTACTCCATAGGGGATGAAAATGAGAAGTATTTTTCAAACAGTAGGGGGTAAAGGTTTTAAAACTAGAAACACATGGAGTGATAAAGATGCCAATGCCACAGGGTGCATAGTGGGGGGAAAAATTACAATGTAAAAAAATTGTAATTTCAGCATTAGGCAGTAATAATCATGTTTCATCATTGTTATTAAAGCATGACCCTTAAAGCCACATAAATTAGATATAAGTTTTGGTAGAAGTTCATTAATCTTCCATGGGAATTATTAGGAAACTTTATAATCATAGAAAGAAGAGATTTTTATGTGTGTGTGTGTGTGTGTTTCTTTTCCGGAAGATCACTTTGAAGAGGTTCTGTTTTATTGGGACACTGAAAGTTTTTGCTTACTTATATTTACCAGCAGGTAACAAAAAACTCATGTCTTCTTCTCCCAAGCTCACAATGATCTGCTCTTAATTTAAGGCTGAGCAATAAAAATGTAGTCATTTGTACCTTTAAAATTGGTGAAGAAGAGCTATGGACTGGCATTAATTTAAATGAACCTAAGCAATTAATAAATTGCCTTAGATCATGTGGAAAATTGGACCACAATTATTGTTCAATGCATACACAAGACAAATTAATGAACTACTAAATACTGAATGTAGTGAAGCCACATCTGTTAGCCAGTGCTCTTTTAAGGATGAACAACCTGTCACCTATCTATATATCTCTACTTTGTACAATAATAGGATTCAGTGTGGATCAGACAGATGCCAGTCTAGTAATGGCATCAGAAACCAACATGATGCTTCTCGCAACATCTAAGTGGAAATGTGGCAAAATAGTCTTCCTTTCATGTCCTCCAACAGCTGGTTCCAGTGCTGCTTTGGTATTAGAGGTAATATTTGATCAAGAGCCATTGATCATCTCTTCACCAAGAATAGAATGAATCTATTTGTAAAAATATTGAAACACTTTATCACTCCAAATTGAAAATGATTTTGGAAGAAGTATTTCCTTTTCTCTCTTGAATTTTATGACACCCAGTGGTTCTCTCTTTCTCCTTCCCCCCAAAATAGATTGGCTCCATTTCTTCCAATTTTTCATAGGGCCCTCAAGACTGGTTGTGCTTCCAGTCCTGGAGATTTGTCCCGATGGTTCTGTTGCTGAGGGAGCCATTTTAACTCTCCTTTCCCCCAGGGTTCGTACTTTTGTTTTAATGTTATTTATTCTTGTGACTTTTAGATTTGTATCTGTTTTTTATTTACAGTTTTATTTATTGTTGTGTTTGTTCATAAGTCTCTTTTTTCAGTGCCCTTGTAACTTCAAATGGTCACTAAATGAGCTGTTGTAAATTGAGGATTACTTGTAGTTACAAAGAGACAACCATTTATTTATACAGAAGCATTGAAGCCTCTGTTCTTAATTGCTGTATCCCTATAACAGAGGTGGTGCTCAGCAGGTTCTGACCAGTTCTGGAAAACCAGTAGTGGAAATTTTGAGTAGTTCGGAGAACCAGCAAATACCACCTCTGACTGGCCACGCCCCCAACTATTCTCTGTCTCCTGAGTCCCAGCTGATTGGCTGGGTCTTCTTTGGTTGCCCTGCACAGGAGAATGGAGCTGGAAAGCAGGTTAGTGGGACGGGGAGGGAATGGGATTTTATAATAACCTTCCCCCAGGAATGGGGAGGGAATGGGGATTTTACAGTATCCTTTCCCTGCCATGCCCACCAAGCCACACCCACAGAACCAATAATAATTTTTTTTTGAATCTTACCACTGCAAATAAACAGGTCATAATGTATCACTTTTAATCATAAACAGATCCTTTAGGAAAAGGAAACTTGTGCACACATACAAGAACAGGTGGGCTGAAGGAGTTTGCCAGACTGCCTTTAACTCCCCAGAAAAAAAGGCTGCATCTCACTTCTTCCTTTTGCCAGCAGTTAAAGCAAAACTTCTAACAACTCAGCTGGGTTAGTTCGGAGCATGGCAACACTAATGACACTTTTAACATTTTTTTGGTGAGATTACTGCAATTTGTATTTCTGTAGAAAGCCTTTATATTTTTAAAAAGAAAACATCACCTGCCAGATAGCTTTGCTCTCTCAGTTTACCACCAAATAACTCAAACTGAGAGTTTAATAGAAACATGAAGATTTAACTATAGAACAAAGTCTCTAGTAACCTACTGAGAGGAACAATATGGCAACTGATGTTAGAGACATTGGAAGGCTAGTATCCGCAGAAAAGAATACACAAGTACAGTAAATTTAGAAGAATTTGGCCTTACATCAAATTTAGATTGAAATTCTCTTCTCACAATGAGCTAAGAATAAATTTAATCTTGATATACCTCAACATCTATGTTCATTTATGTTACAATAGATTTCCTTCCATCCAAAGTAGATTAAAAAGATGGATGTAAACCAGATTTACAGGAATCCCACATATGGTGATGATGTGTGCAGTTTGGACAGATCTTTTGTTCATTGGGGCAAACCGATGACAAGTCAAAACAGGTTTTGTTTAAATTTTGGTTTCCACAAATATCTGTATCTTCAGAGTTTTGGGACATCCTGAAAGAAAAATGATGGAGTGAGCTTTAGTCAGGTACCACTGATTGGAGGTGTACCTTATCAATCAAGCAAGAATAACCAATCTAGATCAGTATTACAATTTCACCTTTGGGATGCAATTATTTTTACTAGGATTAACTTTGTGTGTTTCTACCCATCCCCGGTAAGTAAATGCTGCAAATGGTTTTTGGTTTTTTTTTCTTAAACAGGCCTTGCATGTTTCTCTACAACAGGGGTGTCAAACTCCTAGCCTACGGGCTGAATGCATCATGTGCTGGCCATGCTAACATTTAGGGAAGGGGAAAGAAGTGCCAATACATCACATGATGCTGCCATGAAGACATGAGTTTGACACTCCTACTCTACAAGTACAACAAAGCCATTATAGTCAGTTCATGCTGCAATATGTTTACTTAGTGGTATGTTATTTCTGGGCCATTTTTTCTAACTTTCCAATCTATTGGAAAGGCTGCTATTTAACCCAGATCCAAATAACATTCTGATTTGAACATTCTGATTTTCCTTAATTCTCAGGAGCATAATCATTATTTTAAAGCATGTCTTCTCTATGTTTTCTAGTCAAGTGAAACAATGCAGGATTGAACTGAAGGTGCTGGATTTGACTGGGGACCCAGATTCATTCTCCTTCAATCACAAAGTTTATAGATAATTTTGGGCTCAATTCCCTCAGCAAAGAACCTGTGCGTAGAATGGTTCCTTGGAAGCTCTTCGAATAAGAAAAGGACAGGCAATCAGCAACATGTGCTCTGGATGGCTGCTCCTTGTGAGGAGATTGCAGGACCAGTGGTTTTTCACAGGTTTGAGCACCAGGAGATGATGGGACCATCAGTCTAGGTCACAATCACAGTTAAAGGCTTTCAAGCATGGGTGTCACATTGCCATCATGTAATGTTTCATGATGTTTTTTCCCTTTGCGGAGCTGGGGTGGGTGTGGCCTGCATTGACGCATCCGGCCTCTGGGCCACCAGTTTGACACCCCTGCTTTAAAGGATACTAAATTAGCAAACCACATTTTCTAACCACTTCCAGAAATTGCCTATTAACTATCTTAAAGTTATTAGAGAGATATCTGGAATGCCAGGTTGAACAATTTTCATTGGATTAATTTATCTTCAACTTGAGCAAAAAGAAAATTAATTTCAAGTTTAAGAACTCAAAAAACTGAAATAACATTGAGATTGAAATAAAGAGGAAAAAAGATAAATAAGATTTTGATCTAAAAAGTTATAAAATGGGGTAGATAAATCTGGAATATTGACTTTTAAGATAAAATTTTGGAATTAGCTATAAAAAACAAGCAATTCTCATGGGAAAGAGACTTATTTAGGCTATTCTGGTTATTAAAAATCATAAAATATGTGATGATTTTAGAAACTAAACACTAGAGGAGTTTAAAGATTTTAAACAAAAAAAATGCAAGGCTGATGTCATTAATATTAGAACTTAAAAAATGACACAAAAGAATATAAAATTGGAAATATTAAAGATCTTTGAAAAATGGAGCCAGAGATTAAAAAGTATAATATCATTATTCTCAGTAATGTCTGATTCCATAGATAAACTATGTCTAAAAGATTTCAGTGAAAGAATGACATATGAAATTTTTAATCTCATAAGATACAAAAGTGCAAAATGTGGAATGACAAATGACAGACTAAGAGAACAATTTGAAAAAGGATGCTTTACTTACAAAAGAAACTGACAAGTTTTGAAAATTAAAAGGGAATTACAAAAGGATGCAGAAAACAAATGACCTGGAAAATGTTTTATTATTGGATCTACAAAAGAGGCTTGTTAAAGCCATGGAGAAATCTTTGTGACAGGATAAAGAAGAATTGTAAAGAAATCAAATCCTATGAAATATATCTGATTGAATTAAACATTAACATTGTTAGATGTAAAAGGAAGAAATATAAAGTTGGTTTACTTGATCAAAATAAGACTATTTTTTTTTTTTTTTTTTTTGCAATATTATAACAATCCTTTATCAATCCTTTTCAAGGATGGAAATGTTAATATTTGGGGATTTGCTTAAAGATAAATGCTGAACTATAAAAAGAAAAAAAAATCTATCTAATTTTACAGGGGGTGGAAGAATTGTTAAATCTGTTTATACATGTTGTTATAAAGGTATATTTCTCTTTCTTTATTATATTCTTTCTTTTTCTTTTTTCTGCACTTTTTTTCTTTTCATTTTCTTTAAGCTTAGTTTCTATTAGTTTTTACTATTTTTGTATAATTCTTAATAAACTTATATTTAATAAAAAATTGTATGAAGCCAAATGTATGGATAATTCCTGAATGTGGGCTGCAAACTTTAATAATATCCTAAATTAATTGTTCCGTAGATATGGATCACTGGTGCTGTTTGAGACTTCTGCTGCTAGTTCCTGTCATGGACAAAATGAAATTAAATTAAGAGGAGGTAGGGATGGAAATAGCAGTATAGCCCCAATCATCTTGTGAGACTTAGCATGAGATTTTAAGTATTCTATTTAAACTTTATTTTTATTTTTTTAAATATGCACCATCTGGGTTTGGTTATATGTATCATATGGTTTGCAGGCACTGCATTTCAAGCCCCAACTAATGTGTTAATCTACAAAATAATAATCTGATAATGATATAGAAGAGTTTTTTTTTTTAAAGAACTAATTCTATAATTCTGCACAGAATTGCAGAATCAACTATGTATAGCCAAGATGTAACTGTTTTTCTTATAAGACTCACATTACATGCGCACAAAACCCAAATAACTTCACCATCATCAAAATCAGAATGTATTTTTATTCTAGAATTTCAAATTATGTATATCAAATACATTTATCTGAATAAATGGGATGAAAATTATATTGCTCTTTTGTAAAATGAATAAGTCTATGATCTTGTGCACTGCTGATTTTCTTATGAAATATTTTATAATTTATTCAGTGTTATTTTGTACATACATGTGAAACAATATTACAGAGAGCTTTAGAGCTGATGATCCAATTAAGAAAGAAATGTAGAGATCTATATTTAGGTTGAATCGAACAGAGGTAGTCCTTGGCTTAGGATTACAATTGGAATTGGGAATTTTGGTCACTAAGCAATATGGGAATTAAGTAAGTCATCCTGTGAACTGGACTCAATTTTATATCAATTTTTTGCATGCTCATTTAAAGTCAATCACCATGATCATTAAATAAACCACGTAGTTGTTAAGGAAATCCAGCTTCCCAATTGACATTGCTTGTTGAAAACCCGCTGGCAAGATTGCAAATCATAATCCTATGATTGCTGGACACTGCAACTAGTCGTAAATGCAAGCCAATTGCCAAGCGTCCCAGTTGTGCCCACCTGACTGCAGAGGTGGTGCCACTTTCATAACTTCAAGGCCAGGTCATAAATTGCTACTGTCTCCAAATGTCCCTTCTTAGCACTTGTAGAGACCAGCTCTGTAATGTTTATGTCATGTTTATGACACCAAACAGTTTATTTTCAGAGACAAAGTTGGCAACAAAGAAAATGAACAAATATGGCTGAATGGTAATAGATTCCAGTGGAGCAGCACATCCTGAAAACAAACACACCAAGCAAAGTCAGTCTCAAGCCTCTTAGGCACAGGGAAGGCAAGTGACAACCTTTTTGGCAAAATGGACTGCTGTGCAAACCACTTGGTCTTTCCCATTAGTTCATTCATTCATTCATTCATTCAATCAATCAATCAATGCACACCATCCTCAGATGCATTCCTAGCTGATGTTATAGCACACTCACATATTTCCTTTGAGAAGAAAACAGTAACCTTCTCATTTAGAACTGATAAAACTGCTTTAAAGGGTATCATTTGCTAAATGTTGATACAGAAACCCCCAGGGGATATAATCTTATGTTTTGTGCAAAAAATGTACATCTCTGATTTGACCTTTGCGCTATATATGGTTAGTGCAAATCAGGATTCTTGAAAACAGGCTAACACGTTTGATTAAAAACATAAGAGCTAGGGTCAGGTATGGTATCAGTAAACTGATATAGGGTTAAAATTTGAGTAGGCAGGAGTAAAAGAAGGGGAATTCAGGGTAGTTCTCCTGTTAAATTACAATAACTTCTCAATTAGCAATTGTACTTTTAAACCCCACTGTGTCTATTGTACCTTCTCAGACAGTATCAGCGGTTAAAATCCTCTGATATTCCTTTGTCCTTGCTTTGAGATGGGAAGTCAAAGTTGTGTCCATTAATTCTTTTGTGCAAAGTGTGGCCTGTTTGTCCTATGTAGGACAGGACAAAGTAGTATCCTACTTTGTAGTTAACCTTCCAGGACACTCCATTACAGATCTCACAGTTGCTGTTTTGAAAATAAAAAAAAACTTGGCTGGCACAATTGAATGAGAGGTTGCTGAACTCACATGTCTCAAAAGCTTTCAGACCGGAGAACAGCAGTCCTGTCTCCTTTTGAAAAGATAATATCAGTTTGCGTTTTGAAAAAACAGTTTTATTTTTACAAAGCATAAGGAGAGGTTAAATGCTGAAACAATTACTATGGAATAAAGCCTTTAGCATTAATAAAAATACGAACAATGTCTCAACATCGTCTGTCTTTAAAATGCTAGGGGAACCTGCACCGTGGTACAAGAAAATTAAGGTGGAACAAAACAGAGAAGAATGCATAAACAGGGCAATAAACTTCTGAAGCAAAAATCAGAATCCACATTTCTGAAAACAATTGGCAGACACAATCAAAATATCAGCAACCTGAGCAGGGTGTTTATCTCCAGGAGGAGGGATTTTATCTGTTTATCTCCAGGAAGAGGGATTTCCCTCACAGCTCTTTTCTACAGATAAGCAAGTTCTAACTAATTTCTGATTTCCATTCATTGTGATCCACTTCTTTGCTCAGGTTGATTCCCTAGAGATTTCTGGGTCACAATTTGAGGCTCCTTTCTTCAGTACAGAGTTGCTTAATTCTGCTCTTACAATATGCTCCAAGCCAGAGTTCTCCAACATTTCCCGGTTGGGGGCCCAGAACGTGGGTGGGGGTTGGAAAAAGGGGATGGTTTTGAGGGAGGGTGTGTGGGTGTGTGTATTGGGGAGGGTGTGTGGGTGTGTGTATTGACGAGTGGGGCTGAGAGCGCATGCATTCACCAGCCGGCCACTCACAAGGCCCGGTTGTGAATAGATAGTGTGCGGTGGGCCACAGGTTGGGGACCTCCTGCTCCAAGCAAATCAACTCTCTCCCCTGGGGTCTTTGCCATCTCCCTGCTTAAACAGGCCTTAGAGGTAATCCTTGATTTACGACTGTTAATTTAACAATGGTTCAAAATTAGGAAGGCCTAAAGGGTGACATGACTCATCCTTAAAGTTATGATTGTTGCACCACCCTTGGCGGTCATGCGATTGCAATCTGGGCACTTGGCACCTGGCTTGCTTTTACAGGTTACAGGCAAGTTTAAGACTTGTGGATTTAAACTCCCAGAATTCCTGAGCTAACATGACTGGAGGAGGAAGTCTGGGAGTTGAAGTCCACAACTCTTAAAGCTGTCAAGTTTGAAGACCCCTGGGTTACAGCATCTTGCAGTCGCATGATGCGAGTTGCAACCAGATCATCCATGAAATGTTATCAACAGATTTTTTACACTGGGATGTTATTGCATTAATTTTATTTGTACCATGAATGTTTTTATGCAGGTTTGATTTCTGCAAAGCACCCCAGATTTGTTTTTCGTTGCGCCAAATGCAATAAAATGCTGAAAATAAATGCATATGTACCAATTCTGGAAATAAGGCTTGTTTCTAAAGCAGATTGGAGTAATAGATAAAGCATTGGTCACCTTGCTTCCAGCGTTTTGAAAAGGAGAAAATATCTTTTTTGGGTGTTCTTTCATTTCATCATTTCCCATACTTTTATTGTTTCTCCTTGAAAGCATTTGTTTGTTGATGTTTTCAGAATTGTATTAACGCATGCCCTCTTTTATGGGAAATGTGAAAATGGCTCATTTTAAAAGAAAACTCAGTCTCTACACTGACTAACAATTTTCTTTACCTATAGATCTGTTTTTGCTGCAAATTCCACATATTCTATCTCAAAACGGAAAGTTTGAAAAACAAAAAACCATCAGTATTTTAAAGACATATTGTTTGATATCCCCAACATAACAATTAATAACAATTGGCAAGTTTCATACTTTAATAACAATTTTCCAGACCAGACCCTCCCATAGTGCCAATTCCATCATGACCTTAATGCTATGGGTTATAAACAAGCTCATGTAGTTCAGAAGTCCAGATATGAAACTATAATTATTAACCAATCAACAAAATCAATGTTAAATAATATTTGAGACTAATGGTGCACGGGGCAATCAAATATTAAACTGCTAGCAATTTTGGGGAAATGCAACACAAAGAATATTTAAGGCTAATGATATACAAAGTGATAAAACAAGAAGCACTACATCTTTAGACAATTGTATGCGTTCTGTTGAATGGGAAAAAAAACTGATTTAAAGGAAGATGGGAAAACAGTGATTCTGAATAGAATAGTGATTCTCTTTAATGGAGCACATACAGACTTCCTTTATAGGCAAAGTGAATAGCAACCATTCTGGAGGTGACTATGTGGCTAGAATGAAGTTTGATCACTTGAAAAGGAGTTCCTAGTTTTAGAAGGCACTAAATAATGGGAAAAAAGAGGATGTGATGGCTCAGAGGCTAAGATGCTGAGCTTGTTGATCAGAAAGGTCGGCAGTTCAGCGGTTCAAATCCTTAGCACCGCATAATGGAGACAGCTCCCATTACTTGTCCCAGCTTCTGCCAACCTAGCAGTTCGAAAACATAAAAATGCAAGTAGAAAAATAGGGACCACTTTGGTGGGAAGGTAACAGTATTCTGTGTGCCTTTGGCATGTAGTCATGACCACAGAGACGTCTTCGGACAGCGCTGGCTCTTCAGCTGCATAATGGAGATGAGCACTGCCCTCTAGAGCCAGAAACAACTAGCATGTATGTGCAAAAAAACCACACCAAACGCAGCCTCATGGAGATACAGGCCATCCAGCCAGTCCCTCCATCCCAAAGGGGACAAGGGTTTTACTCTCACTTATTCGTGGTGCCCAAACACTCAGGGGGATGGAGAGCCATCTTGGATCTAAAACGGCTAAACCGCTACCTGGTTTATCGTAGATTCAAAATGAACACCCTACAATCCATCCTCTCGGGGATTAGACAGGGGTATTGGTTGTCCTCCATTGACCTCTCTGAGGCATATTTACACATCCCAATCCGACCCTCCCACTACAAATTCCTGCGTTTTAGCTACAACAATCACCACTTCCAGTACACGGCCCTCCCACTTTACCTTTACCTTTTAAACAATGGGAACGCGTCAGAAGTATGAATGATGGAAATGTTGAAATTGTTAGAAAAGAAATAAAGTATTCTTAGATAATTTAGAGAAAGTGAATACAGGTGGACTGAAAACTTTATTTATTTTATTCATAAACATTTTGAATACAGTGTATTGTCAGGGTATATCATTTACAGAGGAAAAAAGAAAAAGAAATAGTAGCATATATACTAATAACAATAGTAATGGTGCAACAGAATAATTTTAACTAAGTTTATCTTTATGTTAGCTTATTTGTAATTCTTTGGTTATATTGGCATACTTGTAGTTATAAATCATCTTTATGTTTAGTTCATACATATCAATAATCTTTCTTTGTCTAATTTCTACCTCTTATCTCTAACCACTCATAAAATCTATCCCATGTTGAGTAATATTCTGTATCTCCTTTGTCTTTTTTTTTTAATGTCAATCTATCCATCTCTGCACAGTCCAATATTTTCTGAATTACATCCTCATCTGTTGGAGTGTTCTCATTTTTCCAATATTGTGCAAATACAATCCTTGCTGCTATCAATACATGTAAAACTAGGAATATAGTCCCTTTATCATAGCCCTCCAGCATTATACCCAACAAAAATATTTGAAAAATTTAAGTCGGATGATTACATGACATACTTTGCAAAACATGAGAATATCACAGCTCTGGTCACACAATGGTTAGAATGCAGTATTGCAGGCTAATTCTGCCTACTGGCAACAGTTCAATTTTCACTGGCTCAAGGTTGACTCAGCCCTCCATCCTTCCAAGGTCGGTAAAATGAGGACCCAGTTTGTTGGGAGCAGTATGTTGACTCTGTAAACCACTTAGAGAGGGCTGTAAAGCACTGTGAAGCAGTATATAAGTCTAAGTGCTATTGCTAAGGAAATGAAGAGACAATGGCATATAGACAATATATTCTTGTATCAAGCTCAGTGGAAAATCTAACAAACGACAGGATTGCATTTATTAGAAAAAGTGAACATCAGTATTATACAAGTATATGCAGTTTTAGAAGACACCGAGGTTAGAAGCAAATTGCAAGAGGTGCTAAATGTAACTTTAAGAATAATAATACTGCTTAATCAGTGATTGGACTGCAAAAATTAAAAAATAGAGGAACCTGGTATTACAAAATTTGGATTGGATAAGCACAATACAACAATACATGACATAAGTAAATAGAGTTTTGCAAAGCATTTTTTTTTGTTTATTGCCTGCTTCAAGCTATATAAGTTCAGACTTTATGAGGACAACATCTACTATATAAATAGAACATAGTAAAGTGAAATAAAATCAGGTACTGACCATGAAGCAGATATGAATGATCAATGTAAAACATATCAGTTAAAGAAATAATTGAGTCAACATTTGGTCTGGAGGACAAGAAAATAGGATCCATATATGAAGCAAATTTTTATTTTAACTTTTTAATTACTCAAAGCTGAGGAGCTATCAGAAGAGATAAGAGGTCATGTGATCAGTGAAATAGAAGGGGAAAAAACAGAGTTATCAAAGTCCCTAAGTTGAAATATTAATTACTACATTACATGAACAGCTATGCTTGAATTTGTACATTTAGAGCAGAGGTCCCCAAACTTGGCAACTTTAAGACTTGTGGACTTCAACTCCCAGAATTCTCCAGCCAGCTGGAGAATTCTGGGAGTTGAAGTCCACAAGTCTTAAAGTTGCCAAGTTTGGGGACCCCTGCTTTAGAGATACCTACTTTTAAGTTTAGCATGCTGCAGAGTAACAAACTTGGATAAAATAGAGGCCGTAAGTCAGGTTGCTTCTGTAATTTTACAGTACAGATAAACCTCGAATTAGAACAGTTTCTCTTAGTGACCATTTGAAGTTGCAGCGGCATTGGGAAAAAATGACTTATGACCATTTTTCACATTTCTGACCATTGTAGCATTTCCATATTCACATGATTTACATTCAGATGTTTGACAATTGACTCACATTAATGATGGTTGCAGTGTTCCCCCAGTCATGTGATCACCTTTTGCGACCTTTTGACAAGCAAAGTCAATGGGGAAACCAGATTCACTTAGCAACTGTGTTACTAATTTAACAACTGCAGTGATTCACTTAACAAATGTGGACGAGAACAGTTGTAAAATAGGGCAAAACTCACTTATCACAGTTTTTCACCAACATAAATTTGGTCTGAATTGTGATTGTAAGTTAAGGAATACTTCTATAGGGGAAAAAATGCCATATATTTAGAAATAGCAAGTATCTTAAAAATGTGCTAAAGATTGTATATGTTGGCTTGGTAGCAATACTCCACTATAACTTTTGTGGTTTCTAGCATGCACGTGTTCATGATTCAGTTTATTAAATATGCCTGCTTTTATTTTATTTTATTTTATTTTTATATTGCACAAGGTACAGTCCATAAAGGTTTTTTCTTAAAACACTGAAGATACATTAAGATAATTGCAACTCCCTAATTAGAGTTTCTTTTAAAAATGGCTTATCTATTCATGTTTTAATAGATGAAAGATTTTAGAGGGGTTATGGCAAAACAGTTACAGTAATCAGAGAAGAAAAAGTGCTGAAGGTATCATGAAGCTCCATAATTAAGCTGAAGCTTACAGCTCAATTATATTTGAGCATCATTATGCATAAAACATCAGTAGGCATCATCAGGAATCCAATAAAAGAGATTCCATCAGTGTTAAAAGCCAAAAGGTAAACCATAATACAGATTGGATTAAATTGTCTAAGCAAAATATAGGAAAAATATGAGTAAATTTAAAGTCAGCTCTCACAGTCTCTCTGTTCTGATTAATGCATATGACATTAACGTAAGCCTTGCTTTGTGCAAAATATAATTAATTGATTTAGTGAAAAATTGGAGTTTAATTATTGACTGTAAATGAGTAGAAGAAAAGATTCCATCAAATTTCAGGAATTCTAAATTCAAAGGAACATCCATCCATCCATCCATTCATCCATCTGTTTGTACCCTTTGACCTTGATATTTATTCTCAATTTCCCTCTCTGAGGATTTACTCATTAGCTAGCTAATATGCTCCTGCTTTTCCGTTTCACTGTGCAACTCCTTTGTAAATATGTGGTGAGGATCAAATAAATATGCAGTAATTAAATGGTCAAGGTGATTAAAATGAATTGTAAATAGACATAATTACTCAATACAACTGACTTTCTCTGTCTCTGTCTCTCTCTCTCTGTGTGTCTCTGTCTCTGTCTCTGTCTCTGTCTCTGTCTCTCTCTCTCTCTCTCTCTCTCTCTCACACACACACACACTCTAATTCTTGGTTGATGATTGTTTTGTGTTAAACAGCAACCTTATACAATTTTTGCCTTTGGCACCTCAATGAAGAGAGGTTTAAAATGTATTAAAAGCACTTATAAAATCTTCATAAAATAGTTAGTGCATAGCTAATGCAACCAAGAGGTCTGCAGAAATTGCCATTGGCAGCAACATAAATTGACATATTAGAAAGTGCAGATTGAAGTGCCATTATAAGGAGCCTCGGTGGCGCAGTGGTTAGAGTGCAGTACTGCAAACTACTACTACTCCAATTTGGTAGTTCGAATCCCACCCAAGCTGAATGTTGACTCAGCCTTCCATCCTTCCGAGGTGGGTAAAATGAGGACCCAAATTACTGGGGGAAATATGCTGACTCTATAAACTACTTTGAGAGGGCTGTAAAGCACTATAAAGCGGCATTGCTATTGCTATTCCATTCCTTAAGAACATGTTTTTTCTGGTGAAAACAACCAGTGATCAGAGATCCACACTGAACAATGTTTCCTGGAAATGAATTTTCTGTAAAAGAAAATATTTGCTAGGGATTATGGTATCTTTTGACATCCTGATTTATTTTTAATTTATAGTTTAAGAGGATTGTAGCTTGATCTTCCCACGTGTTCCTCTTGCATTTACTAAGGCATAAATGGCATGCAATGTTAGGAGACAGGGAGGGAAACTGTCCTTTCCCTGACTTTTGATCACAAAAGTAACTGCCCCTCTTTAAGTTCTAAAGGCAGCTCTGATTTAGGGGCAGGCTAGAAGTGAGTGAAGAGTGAGCACCCATCATTCAGGCTCCAATATATAACTTGAACTGAAAGGGCTTAGCAAGGATTGAAGATTAAAGATATTGGTATTTCCATAGATGAAATATGAATTGCCATTGCCTTTTGGTGCCCTTACAGCTGCAACAAATTTCACAGACCGATGATGATGATGATGATGATGATGATGATGATGATACAGCACTTGAAAAACATTGAAGGAAAATGTGATAATAGCTTGATATGGGCATGGCTTAAGATGGGAACCATCAAGAAAGAAATGGAAGGTTTAATGCTTGCTGCTCAAGAACAAGCACTACAAACTAATGCCACAAAAGCCAAGATACAAAAATCCACTGACAGCCCAAACTGCCGACTTTGTAATTACAAAGTTGAAACTTTTTCACACTTAATATGTAAGTGCAGCAAAATCATGCAAACTGATTACAAAGCTAGATATGACTGAGTTGCTAAATTAATCCACTGGTCATTATGTAAAAAAAATGACTTACCTGTATCCAAAAAGCCATGGGAACATAAAGTGGAAAAAGTTGTCAGAAATGAGAAGGTAAAGATCTTGTGGGACTTTTGAATACAGACAGATCGTCATCTGAAACACAACATGCCGGATATCACAGCTGTCAAAAACCAAAGCATACAATTTATTGATATCGCTGTACCAGGAGATGCCAGAGTCAAAGAAAAAGAACTGGAAAAAATAATGAAATATTGTGACCTGGTCATCAAAACTATGCGATTATGGATGAATCATGTAACAGTGATACCCATTGTCATCAGGGCACTTGGTACCATGTTCAAGAATTTTATAAAATACATCAAGAAATTGCAGCTTCCGGTAACAACAACACCGGAACTGTGCTACTCAGAAAATCGTACATCTTAAGAAAATACTTGGTTGATACCTAGGATGCTCGCAGCAACCCGCATCAACTATCAGCGCCAGGAAATGATGTTTGCGATACATTTTTAAATGTTCAATTGACTGAGTTTCATGTTTAATGAATACAATATAATAAATAATAATAGTAATAATAATAATAATAATAAGTCAATTGCAGAAGGCGGCTTTACTTGGAACAGCTTCCATCCTGCGCTGATATCTGTAATACCATCAAACATCCATATTTGCCTATCCCAGGACCTTAGTTTGGACTCTATAGATAGACAAAAATGCCAAAGCCAGTCTGAATATCTGGCTGACTGTGCAATGATTATTAATAATAATAATCAACAACAAAAAACCTTCTTAGTTTTGCAAATCTCAGTATCAGAAATACATTCGAGAGATTCCCACCTAGTAACTATATTTACATTTGACATGTTTATTTTAATTTTCTCATCTACCATTAAACAGTACAGGATATTGAACCCTAGGAAGAATGTAATAATGGCAATCTTCCAAAGTCAATAGAAGTGGGGAAATTAATAAAACTAATAATCTATCCTTTTGTAGGATTTTAGGTCTATGATCTGGCATGTCAAGAAGTGCATCTTGTAATTCTCTGACCTGACTAAGGAGGTTGAGATTCAACCATCCTAACTTCCGTATTTTGCTTTTGTTTTAATTTACTCCAGAAGATATTGTTAGTTTAAAAAAAAATGGGAAACATCATTGTTAACTAATGTGAACTTGTTGTTGCAACCAATCTCCTCCTCTTTCATTTCCTTATGTTTCTTTTATTTTGTAGATTTAAAAATGATTTGCAGATTGTTCTAAAATGTAAGAAAAAGAATACACTGTGTGTCAAACTGAACTAAGTTGCAACCGATCAAAATTTACTGTGCAACTTCATAAATCAAAATTTCACGATTTTTCCTTCTCAAACATTTATGTAATCCAGATAGAAAGACAATACCACAATCTTTATGTGATATTCTGCTTATTTAACGACATGCAAACAATAGCTGTGGAAGTCACTAGTGCATTTCAAACATTTTATACGATCGTCATAAAAAACTGACTGTAGCAAAATCTGTCTGGAACTGGATATGACCTGAGTGATCTTTAATGCATATGTGGATCCCTGGTGATTTAAAGAAGAAAAATATGTGTATTGTTAAAAAAAAATAAATATATATATATGTGAATGGCTTAAGTGACAGAAAACTTCTCTCTGGAGGACGTCACTCATTCAGACTTTCTTAACTCTCAGAGGCAGAAGTTCTCTGAACTTGTCTTTTGTTTATGTGTAAGAGGAAACAGAAAATGTCACCAGTCACTTTAACATTTGGATTAATAGGGAAGTCAGACATTATGCCATCTCCCCACCCCCTCACCACCAAAATACTGTATATACCCTTTTCACAGTCTGTTTCTTCCTCTTTTCAATGTGGAGTATAATTTACATGAAGGTGAAAAAAGTGAAACTTCTTGGAGCGAATGTTATGCTGTGAAAATAAGCAGCTCTGCTTGCAAGTGTGCCCTATTCGTTGTAAGGGTCCTGTTTCTCTCCAGCTGTGTGTATTTATGTCACAATCCTGGCCCCTTTTAGTCCTAGCATGGGACAAATAGAGGATCACAATTTGACAGTTTGGTTGGTATTTTCTATCTCATAAATATCATCTTTTTCATTTTTTTTTCATTTTTGCACACACAGGGAGTATGTAGAAGTTCAATGATCCTTTTCTTCCAGATTAAGATGATAGAATTGGACTGGTCCTGCCTCATACTATGTTACATTATTTATTCTTTATAACATCACAGCCTGGGATTGCAAATTACAATTAACATAATAGTTTCATACTCTGTGATTACATTTAATGTTAGTTGGACATCCTGTAAGGTGATGAAATGTATGAAAATCTTGAAAAGTAGAACATAATTGTCTATGGATGGAATAATAAGGGTTCATCAAAAGTTATTATGGGACAAGAAAGAAAAGTGTAATGCTTACATTTCTGAAGAAAAACTCCTGTAAAAAGTTTGGAAGACATTCAGTCTCATGTCACTTTATGCGATTGTATAAAGACATGTTATAAATCTGTAGTCCTTGTTCTTTCCATGGAACAACTATTCCTTGCAATTTCCACACTTATATTTATTAGCATGAGCTTTCCTTAAAACACAAACAAAACCGTATTTCATCTCATTTTATTTCTTCCAAAATGATGTTCTTAAAGTACATCTTGTAGATAGATTATCTGTCCCTCACAGCAAAGCTTCACAATGGGAGTCTAATAATTGCTTTTTTTCTAATTTCATTAAATGAGTTATAATTATTTTATGTCTGTTTTATGGTTACTGAATAGTATTAACCTAAGCTCTAATTATAATATAGCTTTCAGAGAAATGTATGGACACTGAATTGATGGACTGCCAGCTTATGTTGGAACATCACATAAAGCAGATATACAGCTAATAGTTTAAGGCGTAGCCTGTTAAAATTCAGGGGCACAGCTCACTCATGAATAAGTAACAGGGTGTAAATTCATTTAGCTTTTGTAGCATCCCAGCTAAGGACACACACCCATGATTACTACATGTACAAGGTACAGTGTACGATGGCATCTGTTGATGTGATTGGAATAATTGATTATTATTTGATAGCAGTATTAATTCCTCAAGGATAATATTTATTTATTTAGTATCCTATTATGATTTCTCTTGATTGCTTTTATTTAGTATCCTATCACTGAGTGTTGTATCTTATGATTTATGATGGTTGTATTTTATGATTATGAACATGATTTATCACTTGTTGCTTGTATGTACACTGAAAGCTTATACACTGGAGACAAATTCCTTGTGTATACAATCACAGTTGGGCAGTAAAGAATTCAGTAAAGAAATATTCTATTCTATTCTGTTCTGTTCTGTTCTATTCTCTAAATAGTAATCAGGCTGAGCTACTATAGGATGCATCATTGGTGATTGAATAAATATTACAAATGTTACCTGTAGCAAGTCTTTCAAATGTTGATTGAAGCCTTCAAAGAAAAAGGGAAATAAACTTGTAGCAAGTACATGGCAAACTGAAATTGAAGGGTGAAGCTTTGTATTAGAAAAAAAGTTTTATCTTTTGTTTTTTTACTTGCTTGATTTTGCTTAGCTTTAAAAAAACAGAAACCAAGACCTAAGACTTTAGAGCTTAGAGAGGGCTCTAAAGCATATAAAGTGGTATATAAGTCTAAGTGCTATTGCTATTTAAAAATCCTCCAGATGTCTTAGGAATATGAATGGGAAGGTAGAGTGTCTGTCTGTATTGTTCATTTTATTTCTAAGCATGAGCCTACCACTCTTCTGAAAAAATGTGATTTATAATTCTGATGAAAAGGGAGAACAGATAGAATTTTTATCAGTTTATTCTCAGCTTCCATATGTACCAAACTGAAAAGTCTTGCAAGTCTTGGAATGCCACTTCTTTGTACTAAATGACCATGCCCAACAGCACCCAGAGGTAATTCATATTGCATACCAAACAGGGTAGGAATAGGCAGGTTATAAAAAGTATAATCATATGTTGGTAGAAGCAGAAAAGATTTGTAATGAGTTTATTTGAGACAGAAGAACTAGCAACATACAGCTGGCAGAACCTGGCTGATCTTCCTGGTTTGGCTCAATTTTCTTCACAGAATGGGAGTTGCTTTGTTTTTTAAAAACAGCTCTTGTGCTGCTTCAAAAGTGTGCTAAACCTGTGCATAAGAAAAAAATAGACATTAAGGAGTACAGAGGCATCTGGAGAAAACACGTGCCCAGTCTCTCTGGCAGCCAAAATTAAAATGTTAATGATAGCAATGTCCAGAAAATAGAAGGCATTCTTAGCAACCTCAAGCAGACAATAAGAGATGGAGAGAAATTGCCACTACCATTAATGAAGAACTGTAAATTATTAGGGTGGCAGGAGAAGGAACACTACTTTAAATGTGGGACAGCTGAAGACCAATTCAATCTTCCTTTGCAATGACTTGGAAATGAGATATGTCCTTCAAAATAGTAGTGTGATTTTGTGCCATTTTTCTCTTCCAGTCTCTTTTTCTGTAGAATTGGGTCGTGATGGACCACTGTCTCTTGTTGCTTCAGCTAAGTAACTCACACAGAGTATATCAGCAAGCTACAATCCTGATACAACCAAATCCTATAGTTTATTAGTTGGTCCTTCTCAGAAAGGGCCAAGCTTGCTAGTCTGACCATCTTGGCATCTCACAAAACTTGTTGATCAGGATCAGCAAAGCTATCAGGGCACCTTGATAGGAATTCTACTGAGTGTTGCCCAGAAAATACAAAGTTTTGCCAATATTTTTTCATCCAGACACCTATCACATTCAGATAATGTTTTGAGGAGGTATCAAATATGCCATCCAGTTATGCTTCTTTCATGGCAATACAGAAAGCCTTGTGATCAAGGAGGCAAAACGTGCCATTCTACAAAGGAAAATCAGTGATAATTTTTCAGTTCATGCCAAGTCCTTTTAAAAACTTTTTTTAAAATTCTCACCTGGGAAAAACTCTTTCTGCATTGGTTTACCTAATTTTTTTTGCTGAACTTGTTGGAAGCTGGTGTGCTATGCCTTCCTCACTCATGCTTACAGTGTTTTAGAAAGACGCAGGAAGAATATTTTAAACATGCATTGCATAGACATTCTCAAATGATCCAGTTCAAGTTTGAGAGAGTTAATGGGTTTTAGAGGACTGCCATTCTTGATAATTTCATTCCATTCTGCGGGGGGGACAGGGGGGGCGCAATTGGACAAATCTTGATCTTAAGTCAAGGCCATTTAAAATTGGTTAAACTTTAAACAGTCAACCCCAAAGCTGGAATCAAAAACAAAATTTGAACTGAATATGGTTGCTGTGCACAAGTTTTGCAATATTGTAGACATTGGACATTGTTAGAAAATAGTCAATTGCAGAGCAATAGCTTTGGGAGACTTTAACTTATTCCATTCCATGATAGCCCATGAAATGAAGTTCTGGGGAATGGAATTGTTACAGTCAACCCAAGGATTTAATGGTAGAGGCCAGTCCCAGTTGTAGAGATCAAAGGGCTGTTTGAATTAGCTGCAGACTAAACAAATTAAATGTGCAAAGCACACCTGGCCCTTATCTGGTCAACTGCTAAAGCTTGGAGCATGAGAAACTAAATAAAATATATCAGCCACTTCCTGGACAACAATGTGAACCTTCTTGTAAGTTTATTTTTCCAAGTCTAAGTATCTTGAGTCCCAGTTACTTAAATAATTGTGCATTTATTCTAGACTACCAAATAAAAATGTAAATTGTTTACAAGCTTTAGCCAGGAATGAAAAACATCTTCTCTTCCTTCTTCTCTGATTTCTTCTTCTCTTCCTCCTGCTGTCAGGAATGTCAAGCAGTAGAACTTAAGTAGTAAGGGTGGGGTAGGGTGGGGGAATATTGGAAGAAATATTGATGATGCCATGCCAAACATGACAAAGCAAATATAATAATGATTGTTGTCAAATATTTTCAACTGTTTATGCTGAGCTGCACTAGATTTTGTGTATTTCTCTAGGTTAGGAAATGTTGTATTTTTAAACGTTTTCAATTTGGTTTGTCAATAGAACCTGGTTGTGCCTGCTGTTATTATTGGACCAGAGGAAATATTTGTTTTACTAAAGAGTAGCTTAACCTTTGTTGAAATATGGGTGAACTAAAGGTCATTGTAATTATTTGCCGCATTATGTTGCACTTGAGTTACTAGGAAAGCCTTTGCATGGGTGTCACCCTTTATTATACAGCCGCTCTTTGGAAAAACAAAGAAAAAGACCTCTTACACTCTGCATTTGGAAAATTACTGGTAGAACCAATCACAGTTTGTGGCATGGCTTTTGGAAATCTCTAAGTCAGAAAGTGGTTGTGGTCCTTGGTGTGTTTTCCCAGCGGGAAAGAAAAAGTTAAAAAAGTTCTCTATAACTATTTTATCCTCCTGCCAGTTGTGTTACTGAGGACTAGACATCAAGATAAAGAAAGTGAAAATTTTCTAGAAACTGTAGCAGAGAAATACAAACATTCAGAGTGAAAAGAGATGGAGAAATAGATTTCAGTACAAGGTTTTCATTTGAAAAAAAAAAAAAAAAGCATGACAAATATTATTACCATCCCCAAATCCTTCAAGCTTCCAGAATTGTTTTTGCTATTGTTTTATTCTGGGATGTACTAAGCAATAAACTTTTAAATGGGACCTAGGAGATATGAATCCCAGGCAGCCTGATGGCTTGCAATTATATGCTATATTAGGTTAGTGTTTTGTGATCTGATTCATTGCGAGTCCAATTTGAAACCCTCTACAATATGCACTGGATGATCTGGAATCATCGCTGTGCAATGCAGTGATGGGGGTGGGGGCAACATTCACCAAAGAGATGCCATGACAATGGCAAATCAAGTACTGTGAGTGACTTCATGATAAATCAAGTATCCTATGTGCTTTAATAAAGTACTTGTTTCCAGTTTGGAAATCTGCTATGACAAAATGTAATAATGGCACTAGACAGCATTGCTGTGGAAATCTTAGCTTTCAAAAATAGAATGCAATCCTCAGATTACTATTTGTTCTTAAATAGTTTTGGGTCTGGTAAAGATTTGTGTACTTTGACAAATCCTGGGGCTGCTCCCTGCTTCTCCTGATGCCAACCCTGGTATGAAGATGGATGGTACAATTTGAGGTTACAGGTAGCCCTCGACATACAACTGTAATGGAGATGCCCCATTATGGTCATGTGCCATAATGATCCTAAAACGGGTTGGTCTCTTGACCTCTATTTTTGGTGGCACTTATTAAGTGAACATGTCAGTCATAAAATGATCAGTGTGCTTTTTAAATGAACCAATGGATTGCTATGGGTGAAGTTTTGCTGAAAATTGGGTGTAAGTTTTGGCAAAATCCTCATAAAACATGGTCATGTGACTATGGAATTCTGTAAACAACCATAACCGTGTTTGTGTTCTGAGCACCTGAAGTTCAATCATGTGACTGTGGAGGGACCCAACAGTCAGAACTTTGAATCTTGGTCATAACTCAGTTGTAACTTCAAACAGTTGCTAAGCCACTGGTCATAAGTTGAGAACTACCTATTCATAGACATTTTGATTTTCCTTCTAAACAAGGGAAATTGGGAAAACAACAGTGGAAAATCAAAGGCCTGGAAATAAGAACGGATAGTGGAGAATAACCCATATCATTCAAGATCCTTTAAAAGGTCTTGGACATACTTTTATTCTCTTTGGGCAACTCTGTCAATGAAAACAGGTTCGCAAGCCTTCTGAAGTGCTGCACCTAGGTAAGATCTGAACTTGGTATGAATTGCTGGTTAAAAAAAAAAAAAAGGACAGTCTTTTGCCTGTAGGTAATATGGATGGCTGCGTTTAGCACGCGCTCAGCTAGCTGTAAAGGAGCTGTAATTTCTACCACCGAAAGGCTGCCTGCTGACAAGATCACCCTTTCTTTTCATCTGCATTGATTTGTAGCACCATTTCTGGCCTAATGTTTTCTCCTGGGGGGAAAAATGTGTAAATAAAGCTGCCATTTCTACCTTTAGACAATAAAAGGGACTGAGTTAATAATAAGAGGGGCGGGTGGAGAAAATAAAGGCAAGGATGCCAGCATTAAATGTTGAATTTTATATGTCTGACGGATGCCATGTAAGCGCCCTGTCCTGTAATACCCATGTGCCACAGTAACCAAACAGTACAAATTAAAGTATTGTGCTGTTTCATTCTAGGGCTTTGGATGAACCTGTCACTTCCGAGCCATTTGTGTAGCACTGGGACTACAGCTGGGACCTTGTGAATAATGAACAGCTAATCTTATTTGGGATGGGCCACTAGTAATTTGGTATGGATGTGGCTATTTTATTAGAACCGAGCAAAGATTTAACTATTGGGAGTCACCTAAAGTAAAGTCATTTAGATCATGCTGAGAAGAAGTAAACAAACAAACCAAAAAAAGACTAATTTCCTGGCAGTGGATACTGGACTGTGGAAAGCTTTCAGGGGGGGGAAATGCTAAAATATGCTAGAATATTTTCAAGACATGGAACCCAATTTGGGGTGTATGCAGGACCAGTATCAATCTGCAAAAGATACCAACTCCAGTTGGTTGAATTTGAGCTAGTTTGATTATGTGTCTATGTTTTTAAGAAAAAAAAAAGTATCCTTTTTGAGGTTTTGATGGCCCTGTTTATAGTTGCAATTTTGCAATTGTTTGTACATTTTTCCGTATGGTTTCCAAAATTAAAATAGAAACTTGTTTAGCATTAAGTTGCTGATGCTTATTTGCCCATAGCCCACAACTTACATTAGGTAAAAAATGGACATTTTCAAGGAGAATTTTTTTCTCTGGGTCTGAAATATCTTGGTAGACTTTGGATTCTACTCTCTTTGACTAGGACAAGAAAATCATTTTATGTTCCTTCTCAGGCTGCCAAATATCTTGAAGGTGGATGTTCTTGATATTATCTGGTAATTTAGTTTATTTATTTATTTTATTTACTTATTAGATTTTGATGCTGCTTTTATTGCTTTATAAATAAATCAAGATAGCTAACATACTGAATACTCCTTCACTCCATTTATTTTCCCCGCAACAATCTTGTGAGGTGGGCTAGGCTGGGTTGAGAGAGAGAGTGATTGGCCCAAAGTCACCCCACTGTTTTTTTTTTTTTTTTTTCATGCCTAAAGTAGGACTAGAACTCACAGTCTCCCAGTTCTAGGTCAGCACTTTAACCACTGTACCAAACTGGTACTCTTTCATCCTAATCTACTCTTAGTTTAATGTCCTAGTTACCTCAGTGAACTGCACCGTATTTATTTATTTTTTGCTTTGCTTTTAATAAAATATTTTCTATTAGGTTATTTTTATTTCAATGTATGTGACATAAGGTTTGCCATATTTCTGATTTATTAATTTAAACTCTTTTAAATACCCCTGCTCTCAAATGGCTATAAATCAAATAAATATAATTTAACATAAATTAAATTGTATAAATATAGTTCATATTTATTCTCAATTTCTGTTTGTCTTTATATAAAATGTCTGGAGATTTTGTTTTTTAGAATAGGTAGGGCTACTATTTAAAGAAGAAAATACAGAAAGCAGAGTTTATATCCATTTGATTTAATTGAGCATATAGATATCTATGACACAAACTCTTTCTGTTCTTAAATATTTTATTTTATTTTATGCATACCTACTATGCAAAATGACATTTCACTTTAAATTTCTCTGGACACATAAATTAATGCATTTTCTGCATCCAGTGAAGAAGAAAGCACGTGTTTTCTCTCTTAACTGAGTTTTTGTTTTATTCTAACCTGTTCCTCTAAACAACTTCCATTTGAAAGTTATCAGAGATAAAATAAAAACATGGTGCAGCTTCTATTGGTAATTTCATTGCCAAAACCTTCAAAGGCCTTCTCAGGAGAGAAAATTGTTATTTTGAGTCCCTGATGTGTGGAAAAGAAACTATAGAAGCATTTCTAAATGACCTCACGATTGGAGATTATAACACACCATGGATCGTTTCTGCCAGCAACACTCCTTCATGTGGAAGGAAAAAGGGCCACGGTAAGTTATATGTACACTGCTCAAAAAAACGTCTTGGAATTCTTGCACGAGGGCTTCCTCCCAATCGTTGCTCTCGGCATGGTGGACTCCGGCTTCAGTGATTCCGAGCGGTCTGAACCATTGCAGGCCTAAAAGACTAGGCCGGTCACGGTCCACGACAGTCAGTGGCAGTGCGACGGTGCGGTCCTTGAAAGAGACCTGGAATCGGCGGGACCCGACAACGGGAATTCGGTTACCCTGGTAGTCTTTGAGTATAACCCTTTGAGGGTTGAGGTCTTGGCGGCGAATTGTCGGAATGAGCTGTTGGAGCGTCTTCCAGGACACCATCGAGAGGGATGATCCTGAGTCCACCTCCATTACACAAGGTTTGTTTTCGATAGCGACCTTCACTCTGATCTTCCCGGCATCAAGGGATGTAGCGTGGCCTATGGTAATTGTTTGGTGGGTCTCTTCCCGCCTGGTTTCTTCACGCCTGGTGGAAGTGGTGGACGGTTTGTTTCTGTAGGAGTGGCTTCCCCATTGGTGATTCAGTTTGTCTCGGGGTGTGCCGAAGAATCCTGAAGACTGGTATTCGGCCTGTCGGGGTTTGGAGTTTTGTTTGCTTCTGCAAACCTTTGCGATGTGACCTCTTTTCCCGCAAACGCAGCAGAGTACGTCGAGGAATTTGCAGCTGGATCGTGGGTGATTCGCTCCACATCCTGCACACGGTCGAAGTGAGCGTTGTGTGGACTGGTCTCGTTCCGTTCAGAGTCGGTTGACCTCTTCCTCATCGCTATCTGACGGGGATTCTAGGTCTTCGTGGTGAGTCGATACCGGGTGTCTCTCTGAGCGAGGCGAGGTATCGTTGGCGAGTTGGTGTGGCGGTGCACTAGTGCGCCGCATTCGGGCTGCCGACTTTTTAGTTGCCTCTGCTGCAGTGGCTTCTTTAAGGGCATCGGTGAGGCTGATGTCCCCCTTAGCCATGATTTTACTCTGGATCGAGCAGTCTTCTAGGCCCAGAACTAGGCGGTCACGGAGGGCTTCTTCTAAGTCAGAGAACCCGCAGAGGCCTCCAAGGTTGCGGAGGTCTGCGACGTAGTTGGCAAGGCTCTCACATTTCCACTCGTTCCTCTGGTAATATTCATGTCTTCTGACTAAGGTTGGCACGGTGGGCGCGTAGTGGGCCCATAGTAAAGGCTCGAGAATGTCCCAGTCCATCTCTTTTACTTCGGCTGGCTTGGCAAGTGATTTTGCCATTTTAAACACGGTAGGCCCGCAGTGAGTTAGAAATATAGCTCTTTTTTTGCCGGTTGTTGCATCTTTCAAATTGTTGGTCTCCAGAAACATCTGGAACCTATCCATGTACGACTCCCAGTCTTCAGTTTCTGGGTTGAATGGAGCGGGTGGTACGGCACCGCTGGCCATGTTGCCGTTGATGGTGCGTGTTCGACCACGTGCTCTGTGTGTTGCTCTGTAGATCAGTCAGCTCTTCGGTCTCCGTATCCCATCCTCGTCGCCAGTGTTAAGTTTGGAGAGTAATGGAGACCAGACATCTGACCAGTGACTTCAACTCTTTAATAACAGTAAATAGAACAGAACAGAGCAAGCTATGGGCAGCAGTAACCCCTTTTATAGGGTTGGCTGCTACCCTTTTAACCAATACTAAGTGCATCAAGTTCAAACTAATAACCAATAAGAAGTGTCCTAAGCTTGGCCAATCAGGGGCTTGTTATGAACCAATCCTTGTTCATTGTTTAAGGACCAATCAAATGTGCAGGCTTCCAAAACCTGCTTTGCATTTAGGCTTAGTAATTTTATTCATTCACAACAAGGAGCACTGCCAGAGCCCTGCAAAATGACCTCCAGCAGGCCACAAATGTGCCTGTGGCTGCTCAAACGGACAGAAAAAGACTCCATGAGGGTGGTATGAAGGCCCGACTTCCACAGGTGGGGGGTGTGCTTACAGCCCAACACCGTGCAGAATGTTTGGCATTTGCCAGAGAACACCAAGATTGGCAATTCGCCACTGGCGCCCTGTGCTCTTCACAGATGAAAGCAGGTTCACACTGAGCACATGTGACAGATGTGACAGGGTCTGGAGACACCGTGGAGAACATTCTGCTGCCTGCAACATCCTCCAGCATGACCGGTTTGGCAGTGGGTCAGTAATGGTGTGGGGTGGCATTTCTTTAGGAGACCGCACAGCCCTCCATATGCTCACCAGAGGTAGCCTGACTGCCATTAGGTACCAAGATGAGATCCTCAGACCCCTTGTGAGACCATATGCTGGTGCGGTTGGCCCTGGGTTCCTCCCAATGCAAGACAATGCTAGACCTCATGTGGCTGGAGTGTGTCAGCAGTTCCTGGAAGATGAAGGCATTGATGCTATGGACTGGCCTCCCCGTTCCCCAGACCTGAATCCAATTGAGCACATCTGGGACATCATGTCTCGCTCCATCCACCAATGCCACGTTGCACCACAGACTGTCCAGGAGTTGGGGGATGCTTTAGTCCAGGTGTGGGAGGAGATCCCTCCGGAGACCATCCGCCACCTCATCAGGAGCATGCCCAGGCATTGTAGAGAGGTCATACAGGCACATGGAGGCCACACACACTACTGAGCCTCATTTTGACTTGTTTTAAGGACATTACATCAAAGTTGGATCAGCCTGTAGTGTTTTTTTCCACTTTAATTTTGAGTGTAACTCCAAATCCAATCCATTCAGGTTACTTGTACATGTTTGATGATTTGAATCAAAGTGTTGCTTTGATTTGGAAATGCACTGAATTTCAGAAATTCAATAAAATCATCTTCAAATAGAATCTCAAAATTCAATAATTGCACAACTCTACTGGCTAATTTAGATTTTTCCTCTTTGGGTATGCTTGAAAACTGAGCAGATATGGAATCTTTCGGAACAAGAAAAGAATGGTGGAGGTCCCATCAATTAAAGAATATTCCCTTGCTGTGGGCCTTTTCAGTTGCAATGCTTGCTATTTGGGACACCAGTTTCTACCAGTTCGCACTTATTTGCTTGAACCGGTTGTTAACATTCTAAGCAGTTCGGAGAACCAGTTGTTCGAAGAAAATACTGGCCTAATCCTGTAAGGAAGGCAGGAAGGAAACATTCTGGTGTTGCTTACAGAACCTGCCTCTCCGTTAACCCTTATTACATTCTTGGCAGGACTAGACTTCCTGTCTCAGGAACCTCTCTGGAGTTATTTTCCCCTCCTTTGCTAGTACTTTGCTTGTGTGGAGTGACCATTCAAAGTTACAATGGCACTGAAAAAAGTGACTTATGACCATTTTTCACACTTACAACTGTTGCAGCATCCCCACAGTCATGAGAGGCCAGGCAAGGAGATGGGTGCCTCAATGTGAGTGATATTGAGTTGGCCAGACCCAGCCAATAACATGACCACCAAGCCACGCCCACCAACTACAGAACCGGTTGTTAAAAATTTGAATCCCAACCCTGAGGGACACCATATCCCTTGAGATTAGATTCACTTTGACCTTGCTGGCCTATAACGTATCTTAAAAATCTGCCTGTAGGGCAGGGAGATTGGGAGCTTTATATGGGACCGCTGGCCATTCTTACTTTATTAGATCTGTTTTTAATCTTAGCAGCAATTTTAGGTTTTATATATTGGTTGTTTCTGAGTTTCACATATAAGGTATTTTTATTTGTTGTGAGCCATCCAGAGTTGCCATGATAAGATGGGCAGCAACATACATCTCAATACATGAATAATTAAGCATATCTTATCTCAAATGTCAAAGCTGAATTTACGCACTCCTTTGATCTCGCTTTAGAGGACTTAATTTGAAGCTTTTCCTTTCTCTTCATTGCCTTTCTCTGAACTTTTTGCTTCATTTGAATTCTTCTTAAAGAATGAATGTACACTTACCATGCAATTTAGTATCACAATAACTATAAAAGTCTCACCAAATCCCAGATGTAAATAATTGGCAGCCGGAGATTCATAGGGTCTATATTCACCCTCAGTAGGTTATTCAGGGTTCGTTTTCTTTCACTGAAGCCACAGATTCCAGTGTCAAATATATGTGGATCAGCAGAGGTCCTTAAAGAGGTGGTAACATCTGGAAGGAGCTTCCACCTGGATCTTTCAATTTAATCATTTTAATTTTTTTATTATATAAAATACAAAGAAGAAAAGAAAACAGGGAATTAAGGGAGGGAAAGGGAATGGGGGAAAGGAAGTGTGAGATACAAGGGGAAGAGAAAAAGAAAGAAAAGGGGGCATTGACTTCCAACTCTTCCTAGCACAGTACAAAATAAACAATCTCCAACCTCAATGGTTTGCCTTTACACATGAATATACAACAAAACCAAGATCAAAGTTTCATTTTTTTCTTCACAAGCACAAATTCCAGAAGTGATATCCAAATAAGAACATATTTTCTTCTTTAAATAAAGTAACCAAATTAACTATTCCTGCTTTATCTTCCTTGCTATGGAAATAATGTGTATTTCTATTTGCACCTAGTAATCCTTGTGAGCTGTCACCATTTTTATTTACAAAATTTATTGTATTCTTTCAAATTCTTCCACCTGGATCTTAATGGTGAACTGCAAATGTCCTAACTTGGTCAGATGAATATATGTATGGATTCATCTTGTTATTCTAGATGAAGAGAAGTGGTTTTGTCACTGTGTATTAAAGGAATGCTAAGTCATAACAAAATGACATAGTCCACTGAAAATCTGAATAGCACTCTTTATTAAAAATGGAAGGAATAAATGTCGGAAACAAATTTTGAAAATGCCTGTTTATGAAACTACATAAAACTTTTTTTAAAACCATGAACTCAAGTAATTCTAAATTTGATCATTAAATTTAATTATTCATCATAAAGTTTAAATTTTAAATTAAAATCAAGATTAGCTTCTTGTAAATGATTGCTTTCATTTCATTTGACTACATTCGTGGCTAGTAACTTATAGCTTGGACTTTCAGTCCAGCGCTTCTTGAAATTCATCTTTCATAAAATGTAGAGGATTTGATAAATGATCCTAAAATCCAGCAATACACATTATTCAGAAAAGGGGACATGTATAGTCTTAGGTGCTACTAATTAAATATGCTGCGATGCTGCAGACCCCATTAATTTAATGAGGATGTTCACTGAAGGCAAGCATAGTGAACTGGGCTACAATCTGGCCAGTTTATCCTATTTTGAATTCAGTCCTATTGGCTAAACAAGGTTTCATGTCCTGAAAGGCTACATGATTTTATAGAGGTTTTTTTTTTTTTTCATGAATACTTGGATCTTATGTGCTTACTGGAATCGCAGAATTTAGTCTATGGATTGGACATTCCACATGGAAAGAAGATTGGCTGGGCCTTTTATGGAGGCCGCTGTAAACATCTACTAGCGATGTGGTTGTTTTTTCAATTATTAATTATTTAATACCAAGACCAATTTACTGCAAGGGTTCTTCTAGCAGCAATGAAACAATCTCAAATAAATGAGAACATGCAACGAAGCCCTGGCAGTCTTCTCTGGCTTGTATAATAAACATTCCCATCCTGTCTCTGGGATTGGACCAAGGTAAACTGAGCGAAGGATTAACTGACAATAGCAAAGGCTTCATTTACTGAAAAACCACATGAGGCGTTCCCAAGCCCAGCATGGATAACCAAAATACTATCAACCCTGTTTACAGTGGACTCAGACAATTTATTAGTTAGAGTGCTTCATTATGAAGAGGAGATGCTGCCAATGATAGTCTCCTCGTCAAAATAAACAGGCATAAAGTATTCCACATATACAATTTGTGGTGAACAGTTACTTTGCTATTTATTTTATAATTGACCATAAATGGAGTCAAAGTGCAAAAGGGGAAAAAAAAAACCTTTAAAAAAACCAGCACACTAAGGGCTTTTTGAAAGATTGATAAATAATGTGGAATCTCAATTAGGCTTTAGAAGGAATGCAGATATTAAAAATTTGGTCAAGAATCTAATTAGCTGGAGGTAATTAAACAGTCTCACACGGGGTCATTAATCTTTTCCACAGACCTTTGATGTTTTGCACACTGTCTTCTAGTCATTAATAAAATTCATAACACTCCTCTTTGTGGTGTTTTATCATTGTGGTTTTTTTTCCTCTGTAAGAGCATAGAGCAAGTGTCATTGTATCACAAGGGCCTTACTTTAGTTAATTTCTTTTTTCTTTCTCCCCTTCTTGTTTCATAGACTTAACCCTTTCTTAAATGAAAAGAAAATCAATTTAGGCCACAGGTTTGCTAGAAGTGCTTCTGATCTATATATTGAAATGCAGCATGGGTGCCTCGTTTCTAAGATGCAACTGTGAAATGCAAAAAAAAAAAACCCCGAAACAGCAGCTTTCCATTTGTGCTTTCTAAGCTCACTGTTGTTCATTTCATTTCAATTACCAACAAAACACCAAAGGAAAGTGTGTGTGTGTGTGTGTGTGTGTGTGTGTGAGAGAGAGAGAGAGAGAGAGAGAGAGAGAGAGAGAATATCTATCTTTGATAAACTTACAATCCCTTTGTCTTGATGTCCAGAATGAAAAGTCATCCATTATATATACAAGAGAGAAAGCATTTTTTTTTCCTCAGAAGATTCCCAACAATTCATTACCAGAACATCAATATTTTTAACACTTAGAGTCCATTTGGGCTCCACTATTTAAAAAAAACACCATGGGCTGCTGATCTCAGCAGCCTGAAACCCCACTAATTTCCTGCCCTCCAGCTGAGCTACTTGTTAACCTGGTGACCTAAGTAAGCCTGGTTGGAGACACTGACACAATTTTTTTTTCCTATTGCTAAGTGGCTCTTCCAGAATTGACCAGAAGAAAGGAACTATATGGAAAGCAACTACTTGCCTTTATAAATACAGAAACACACAATACATGCATATGATTGTGCATTGGCACTCTGGAAGTTAACCATGATATGGATACATCCTTGTTTCTCAGCAGTTGTGTTTTAGCCATGATACTATCAACATTCATCCTCTGGATTTAGAAGAAAAAGTGATATAAATGACCTTTAAATGACCTTCACATTTGATGTTGTGATTTGTGAATTTAAAATTTCAGGAAGACAAGACTCCTGAATTCCACCGTATGGTGATTAGCATGATCTAAAAACATTTGAAACTTCTAGGTGCGTGCAATGAATAGAGTTATTAAAAGGCATCTGTTTTATTGCTCACTATCTACAGACCCCTCACATTCTGGACATAAATTGTTTCAACTTTTACCTTCAAAATGACGCTATAGGGCACTGCACACCAGAACAACTAGACACAAGGACAGTTTTTCCCTGAATGCCATCACTCTGCTAAACAAATAATTCCTTCAACACTGTCAAATTATTTACTAAGACTATTATTATTATTATTCTCATTCTTCCTATCACCTATCTGCTCCCACTTATGACTCTAACCATGTTGCTTGTATCTTTATGATTTATATTGTTTTATTTAGTTTCCTAGTATGATTTGATTGTTTATTTAGTATCCTATGTCTATCAGTAAGTGTTGTATCATATGATTCTTGATGAATGTATTTTAATGTACACTCAGAGCATATGCACCAAAGACAAATTCCTTGTGGGTCCCATCACATTTGGCCAATAAAGAATTCTATTCTATTCTGTTCTATTCTGTTCTGTTCTGTTCTGTTCTGTTCTGTTCCGTTCCGTTCTGTTCCGTTCCATCCCATCCCATCCCATCCCACCCTATCCTATTTGTGTGCTTTTAAATTGGAGATGGCTCTAGAAACTGCCTGGATCGGTCCCTGTTAATTTTCTCACAAGTTTTTTTTTTTTTTCAGATGTGATTTGCCTTTGGCATCTTTCTAGGGCTGAAGGAGAGAGACTGCACCAATGTTAGCCAACTGGGTTTCATGCCTATAATGGAATTAGAACTCACAGTCTCCTGATTTAGAGCCTGGTGCCTTAACCACTACACCAGTCTAGTTCTCCACCTAAGGGCTTACCTAACGAGTGATGTTTATTCTACAATTTCTGTATGTAGCAATTCTGAATGCCTTTGATAATTTTCTTGAGTAATTTATTATCTGCATTAGATTCCATTTCATTTCTAAGCCCAGTCCAGAGTGACTTGAGTCCTCTGAGACAGTTTAATTTTTTTAAAAAAAGTTCATGAAAGTTCTACAAGTATAAATAATTGGTTTTTGAGTATATTAAAAATTCCACTGTGAAACACAGCATTCAGCTGAAGAAATCAGATTAATGGGGAATGTTGTGCTTGTTTGTCATTTGTTACACCGAGTTCGCAAGGCTCTTCAACAAAGTCCAGTATGACAATATTCTTATTGTCATACTTATCTATAATGCTTATTCTTTTACACTTTTTATGCTTTCCATGACTTGTGGAACTCCTCTGAGATAACTAAGCAATTGTCACTGAGTTATGCATGACAAGACTGCCTGCAACTGGACTTACTATTATTGTCTTTCAGTCTTGAAGAGGCTTCAGAAAATAAGAAAGAAAACACAATTTTTTGAGACAATAATGTGAAAAGGGCTTTCCAGATCAGCACTTATATCACTGAAGTAGCTTGAAAATTGTGAGCAGTTCTCCCAAGTCCTCTTAATTAAATGGATGACACTGTGTTTCTTTGCCTGTTTGAAAGGGGGTGGAGGACGTGTTCACATGCATAAAAAGAAGAATCAGATGTTTACACAAAGTAGTTCTAACCAGAATTGTTTATCTTTGTTTCCTATGGGATACAAGTAGCTCATTAAGTAATGGCTGATGAGTTCTAATACAAAGAGTAAATGCCACTTAATATGTATATTGTAAAGTTGTTTTCATGTTCAAAAGCACTTCCCAGTTATCAATTAAAAACCTAAGTGTGGCTTTTAAGCCAGGGCTCGCTCAAAGAGGTGGTTGGATACGTAGCGGACAAACTCCAAAATATGTTCCAAAGAATGAAATACCTCTTTGGAAAAACTGTTAAAGATTTATTCAGGAAGGGAAGGGTGAAAGTGAAGAGCGCATCCTGTCGATCCCAGGGATACCGCAAAGTCCCTGGAAGATTCAGGAGAAGCTCTTTTTGCCAGCGGCAAAGAGGCAGCCATTAAAGCTGCTGAAGTTGGGACAGCTCTGAAATGGAAGAGAACAGAAAGAGAGAGTGTGCCGGTTTGGTGAGAATGTTTTCTTTATTCTAAGATTTGAAAGGACACCCTAAGGAAAAGAAAGAATCTGTAAAAGTTTTGACAGAAGTGATTAAGCGGCCATTTTAAACAGGAATGTCAAAGTAATATTTTTTTTTTTTCTCATTGCTGGATTTTCTATACATGATCTTATATTTTGAAACTGGACTGGTTTTTTTCTCTTCTTTCATCTATTCTTTTTCTCCTTTTTGATTTTATAATATTTTCGGCTAGAGATTCCCCTTTAGTTATTTTTTAAAAATATCTTTTTCTTTAATTAATTCTTATTATATTTTGCTTGGAAAAGGAGGGGTAAAGTGAAAGCAAAAGAAACTTCGTAACACTGCCAACTAGAAGCTTGGAAATATTCTATTTCTCTTTTGACCAGACAAAGCTGAGAAAGAACTGAGACTTTTTTTCAAGGACATTGCCTGTTTGATAAGATAGAGGGAAGAGCATGAGAGAGTATTATTGCAGGTGCTCTTCTGAGTTTCTATCAGTATCTCGAGTCTGGTGTTGAAGCTTATAGGAAAAGAAAAGGTGATAAGTCTCTGGAGAAGAGACTTATAACAAGAGCCTTGGATAATTAAACAAAGTGCAGTGTGCTCTTTTTAATTTTTCTAAGCTGCGCTACCCCTCCTCATCAGTTTACTTTTTGTAATAGCTATTTGGATTTTTGGCTCTTTGGAACTTGTCTTTGTTTTTTTTTTCTTGTCTTTGGAAGTTAAATTTCTACGCTTGCTTTTTATTTTAAAGGAAAAGCTTTAGTATTGATGATTCCCTTCCTTTTCTTTTTAAGGGAGTAGCCTTTTTTCTCTCTCTCCTTTCCTCGTATTTTTGTCTTTCCATCTACCTTCCATATTGTTTTTGTTTTGTTTTGTTTATCTTTCTGGCCTTCTTCTTTTTTTTCTTATGCATCCTTTTATATTTGAGACCTCTTAATTGGATTAAGGTGTTGAAGAAACTGAAGAATTTTTCTTTTCTTTTTTTAGCTTTTTATTCTTCACTTTTCTGCCTTTTTTAGGATTTTACAACTTTTTCTTTTTTGTGTGTGTTTATGGTCTTTTCCTTCGTTTTTGAATTTTTACTGTTATCTAACTAATCGATTGGATTAAGGTATACAAGAACCTGAAGATTTTTTTTCTTTTTTATTATTATTCCTATTTGGCTTCTTTTTTCCTACTATTTTTATTTGGAACTGCAATTGGTTATTTCACAATTGGATTAAGGTCTGGAAGAACCTGAAGATTTTGAATTGCTCGAAATGAGTAGGAAATTAACAGCTCCTGGTTCCTCAACTTCTACTTCTTCCTCTCCACCATCTGGAGGACAACGTTCAATACAGAAAATGTTAAGGCAAGAAAAAGAACAAGAAAAAGTGACCCTGCTAATGATTATGCAAGGAATTCAAAATATTGAAACAAGATCAGAGAATATTGAAAAGAGAATAGTGAACATTGAATAAAGAACAGGGAAAACTGATGAAAAAGTAATGAACATCCAACAAATGATGATGAAGTATGATGAGAGACTCCAAAAAATTGAAGAAGATAAACAAAGAGACAAGAAGATTGGAGACATTGATAACAGATTAACGGTGGTTGAACAAGATAAAAGTGGTATGCTGAGATGGGAGATGGACAGATCAGAATTTTATCTTAGATTTCAAAACATAGAGGAAGAAAAAGGACAAAACCTAGCTGAGATAATGATAGAAATATTGGCTGAAGCTTTGGAAATAACTGAAGAGAAGATGATGGATGGAATAGATGAGGTCTATCGAGTCTTCACAAGATATGCAATGAGAAATAGCTTACCAAGAGAAGTTCACATCAGATTTACAAAGAAAGCCATTAAAATGCAAATATTGCAAGTGGCAAGAGAGAAAACATTGAAATACAAAGACAAGGAGATTTTGGTCTTGAAACAAGTGCCCAGAAGAATGAGAGAGATGAGAAGAGAATACCAATTCTTGACCAAATTGCTACTTAAAAAAGAGGTGAATTATAGATGGCTGATTCCAGAAGGTGTAATGTTCACATGGCAAGAACAGAGATATAGAATTGACTCAGTTGAGAAAGCTGAATCATTTTACACAGAATTTTTCAGAGGGAAAGAGGAAGAGGCAGAAAAAGAGATCTCATTAATTGAATTCCAAGAGGACTGCCAAACGGCGACTGAAAAGGAAGAAGGCGCAGTAGATGGAAAGGTGGAAGCCAAAGAACAACGTGAATTAAGATCTATGAGAGCTGCTAAACCTAACTATAAAACATAACCATGGAAGAGAAAAAAATGATTACAATTAATATAAATGGATTTAATTCAGCTGTTAAAAGAAGGAAAACCTTTCATAAATTGGAGAAATTAAAATTTGATATAATCTGCCTACAAGAAGTACATATTAAAAAGCAATATGAACAATAGTTGGTACAGCCAAAATTAGGGAAAATATTTACTTCCTTGACACAATGCAAGAAAAGAGGAGTGTTTTTTTATATTAAAGAGACCATCCCAGCGAAATTGATTTATACTAATGATGATGGAAGAATACTAATGGTGGAAATAATGGACAATAATACGAAAACACTCCTGATTGCAATCTATGCCCCAAATGACAATCAAGAAGAATTTTATAAAAAAATTACATATGAAAATAATTGAACTGGACTATGCTAATATAGTTATGATGGGAGATTTTAATGGAATTGTAGACAATAAACTGGACTATACAGCACAGAAAACAACAAAGCAAAACAGAAAGACTCTCCCTAAATCTTTTTTTAAAATGGTAGATGAAATAAACTTAAAAGATACATGGAGAGAAAGAAATGCTAAAACTAAATAATACACCTTCTATTCAAATATCATGGTCCAGAATAGATATGATATGGATGTCAACAGAATTGTTAACTAATATTCAAGAAATAAATATTGAAACAAGTACTTGGGCAGATCACAATCCAATGACAATTAAATGGAAAGGACAAAGAAGAAGATCTAGATGGACATTAAATAATACTATTTTAAAGGAAAAAGACTTCACACAGTGGATGGAGAAAGAACTGGCTTTTTTCTTTAGAGAAAACAAAAAAGAAGATACATCAATCCAGAATGTATGGGATACAATGAAGGCATATGCCAGAGGCTTGATAATAGACTGTACAAGGAAAAGAAATACCATGAAAAAATTAGCCTCTAAGGCATTAGAGGATGAGTATAAAGGACTTGAAAAAGAGCTACAGAAAATGCCACAGAAAAAGGACATTAAGTTAAAAATGGATATAACCAAACATAAAATGGGTCTAATAGAAAAAGAAGAATTAACACAGAAAATTAGAGGTGCTAAACAGAACTACTTTGAAGATGCAAATAAACCAGGTAGATGGTTAGCATATAAATTGAGAAAGGAGAAAGAATCAAGGAAAATATTGCAATTAATAGATGATCAAGGCCAAGTTTGCTATGTTAGTAAAGAGAAGAAGGAAATCATTCGAGACTATTATGGGAAACTATACACACAAGAGAATATTGATGAGGAAAGAGTTAAACAGTACTTACAGAATGCTAATTTACCCCAGATACCTAAAGAGATTGAAACAATGTTAGAAAGCAATATAACGATGATGGAGTTAACTGAAGCACTCAAGAAGCAAAATAATGGAAAGGCACCAGGCCCAGATGGACTTCCGGCAGAATTTTACAAAACATTACAAGAATCATTGAATCTTCCATTGCTAGAAGTTATGAATGAAGTTATGTTAAAGAAGAGATACCTAAATCATGGTCAGAAGCTTATATTACACTTGTTCCAAAAGAGGAGGCCGATCCATTACAAATCAAGAACTATAGACCTATTTCCCTACTAAACGCAGATTATAAAATTTTTGCTTCAATATTGGCAGAAAGACTTAAAAAATACTTAAATAATTTTATCCATCCTGATCAAAATGGATTTCTGCCAAAGAGACAAATTAAAGACAATATGAGAGTAATCTTGGACACTTTGGAATACTATGAGGCACATCCTGAAAAAACAAATGGCTCTGATATTTCTAGATGCACAGAAGGCATTTGATAATGTGAATTGGCGATTCATGTTATTACTGCTGGAACAGATGGGCTTTGCTGGAAAATTTATTCAAGCAATAGAACCTATATATCATAAGCAAATGGCAAAGGTAATGATAGAAGGAGAATTGACAGACTCTATCGATATAAGAAAAGGAACAAGACAAGGGTGCCCATTATCACCTCTGTTGTTTGTGTTAACTTTGGAAGTGCTAAATAGAAATATTAGAGATGAAAAGAATATAAAAGGGATGAAAATTAAAAAGGAAGAATTTAAGTTGCAAGCATTTGCAGATGATCTGATTTTTATCTTAGAAGATCCACTAGAAACAGCATCAAAATTGATAGAAAAGATAGAGACATATGGAAAGGTGGCTGGTTTGAAAATAAATAAAGATAAGACAAAGATCTTGACAAAGAATATGCTATCAAGACAAAAGGAAGAACTGGCAGACCTATTGAAAATTCAGGTCACGAATAAGATCAAGTACTTGGGGATATACTTGACAGCAAGATGCAGTACACTAAAAGAGAATAATTATATCAAACATAAACAGCAGATAGCGCTAGATTTGGCGAAATGGGAAAATTTACAACTGTCATCAATAGGGAGAATATCAACAATCAAGATGAATATATTACCCAGAACTTTATATTTGTTTCAAACAATTCCAATTAGGCTTGGAAAAGACTACTTTGAAGATTTAAATAAAATTGTGTTGAAATATATATGGCAAGGTAAGAAAGCAAGAATAAAGTTAAAACTTTTGCAAGATGCTAGAATAAGAGGAGGATTTGGTTTGCCTAATTGGGAGTTGTATTACCAAGCTACAAATTTGATGTGGGTTAAGGAATGGATAACATTTAGAAATACTAGATTGTTGACATTAGAAGGACATGATCTGTTGTTGGGGTGGCATGTTTTTTTATGGTATAAAGGAACTAAAACAAAGGGGTATTTTAGAAGACATTATATACAGGAGTCTCTGTGGTTAAACTGGGAGAAGATTAAAAGACAATGTTATTTGAAAATTCCAGTCTGGCTATCGACTACTGAAGCATTTTCGTATCCTATAATATACAAAAAGGAACAAACAGTTAGATATGGTGAAATATTGAATGAAAAGGGTGAACTTAAATCTATGCAAAAGCTAGAGGAACAAGGTATAAAGATGAATTGGTTCTCATATGCGCAAATACATTCAAGGTATGATAAAGATTCTAAAACAGAAGGTTTCTATGATAAACTGACTGACTTAGATAAGATTTTGACAGGTACTGATGAAAAGGTGATTAAAAAATTGTATGGATATTTATTAGAAATTAAACTAGAAGAAGAACAAGTTAAAGAAACTATTATTGCTTGGGGGAAGAATTTTGGATATGGGATTGATCTAAAGAAATGGCAAAAATTGTGGTCTCAGAATTATAAAATGACAATGTCAACAACATATAAAGAAAATTTGTATAAGATGTTTTACAGGTGGCATTTTCCCCCGACAAGAATAGCAAGAATGTTCAAGAATAAATCCAAAAAATGTTGGAAATGTCATCAGACATCTGGCTCATATTACCATATGTGGTGGACTTGTGAGGATGCTAAAAAATATTGGACTAAAATCCACACATGGTTGGAAAAAATGACAAAAAAACATATAGATTTGAAACCAGAGATATTTTTATTGGGAATTTTACCTGAAATATATAGTAAAGATTTGAAATACCTGATTATAAATGTATTAACAGCGGCTAGGATTGTATTTGCTAAAAACTGGAAAAATGAGAAAATGCCATCACAGGAGGAAATCATTAAGAAAATATTGGAATGTGCTGAAATGAGTATATTGACATTTGAAATTAGAGAACAAGATGATAAACAATTTTATAAAATTTGGGATCTATTCTATCAATGGTTAGACAATAAAATATAGTGAAATATGTAGACTTTTAGAAAACACTAAATATATAAAGATGTATTCTTTTCTTATTATAGCTACAAAATGATTCTAGGATAGATTTGGGATGATAATATGAACTGTCATAAAACAAATTAAGTAAAATATGATTATTTCGTAAAGCGTGAGTGAATAAAAGTATAGTCAAATGATTGATTAATAATGATATTAATGTATTTAATATTTGATTGAAAATACGAGATTATATACAATATAATTGTAATTGAAGACTACGAAATGGAAGCACAAAACAATTTGTAAACCAACTGGCACACTGTATATGGAAGATGGCTTGATGTTTTTATGTTTTGTTTGTTTATGTTTATTTTAAAAACCAATTAAAAAAAAAAGATCCAGCTGATCAGCTGGGACTCAGGAGGCAGAGAATAGGTCACAAAAGCTGATCACATGACCGTGGGACACTGTAACCATCATAAATATGAACCACTTGCCAAGCTTCTAAATTTTGATCATGTGACCATGGGGGTGCTGCAACGGTCATAAGTGTGAAAAATGGTCATAAGTCACTTTTTCAATGCCATTGTAACTTTGAATGGTCACTAAATGAACTCAACTTACAATTACATCTGAGTCCAAAATTTCTGTTGCTAAGTGCGGCAATGGTTCAGTGAGTTGTGCCTCACTTTACAACCTTTTTTGCCACAGTTGTGAAGCAAATCACTACTGTTGTTAAGTGAACCCATGTGTTGGTAAGATAAATCTCATCTCTCCCATTGAATTTGCTTGTTAGAGGCCAACTGGGAAGGTTACAATTGGGGATCATTTGATTCAAGGATGGTTCAACTATTATAAATACATACCAGTTGCTAAGAGTCCACATTTTTCATCAGATGACCATGTAGAAACTGCAGTGGACATAAGTGTGAAAAGTCTTTTTTTCAGGGCTGTTATAATTTTGAATAGTCACAAAATGAGGGTTGAGAACTATCTGTACTGTCCAGAGTGTATTAAAGTTCAGTGGCTAATAAATTCTAAATAAACAAACTGCAGAATGGATTCTGAAGATGTCAGGCCTGCTTGGGCCACATGACACCAGAGGTGATATTCAGCAGGTTCTGACCAGTTCTGGAGAACCGGTAGTAGTTCAGAATATCACCTCTGACTGGCCCTGCCCCCATCTATTCTCTGCCTTCTGAGTCCCAGCTGATCGATTGGGTCTTCTTCTGTTGCCCTGCATAGGAGAACAGAGCTGGAAAGCACATTAGTGGGGTTAGTGGGAGAGGGAATGGGGATTTTACAGTATCCTTCCCCTGCCACGCCCACCAAGCCACACCCACAGAACCGGTAGCAAAAAAAATTGAATCCCGCCACTGCATGACACCCAAAAGGTTCAACACCTGAATGTTCCAGATAACCCACCTCTTGCCAACTGTGCTGCTAGTTCACCTTTCTGCAGACATTACCCTTCCCCTACAGCTGATGGTTGGAGAAAGGTCACTTATATGTGATACAAGGCTCTCCCAGCAGGTATTTGCAGTCAATGTGCAATTCTACAACAGGGATCTCCAAACTTGGCAACTTTGAGACTTGTGGACTTTAACTCCCAGAGTTCCCCAGCCAGCATGGGTCCACAAGCCTTAAAGTTACATGAAGTCCGCAAGTCTTAAAGTTGCCAAGTTTGGAGACCTCTGGCCTACAAAGATCCAACATCATTGAAATAACATTTGGCCAGGATTGGAACTTTAATAGACAATCATCTCCTCAGCATTCCAGCTGTCATCGTGCTTGAAAAAGCTTTCTCTCTTGCTTACTGATTTTCTAATCAGATTAGGATGCATAATCTGCTGAGGAACCAGAATGTTAGGATAATCAGTGAGAAATGATTAGTGAATTTCTATGCTTTAGTCCTTAAGGGGCCACAACAGCTAATATATAAACTGCAATCCATTATTTCTTTTCAAAACATTTCGGCTACTTCTGGTAGCATAAAGCTGATGGAGGAAGTTAGCAGCATACCTGGAGCTAGTGTGGTATCAAACATGCTGAGAATACCAACTCTAAGATTCATCAAAATTTTAGGATCTTTCCTAAATGGAAGTATTTGTTATTATTATGGTTGGTTGTACAATAAGCCAGATGTTTTGACTAGATGTGTGATTTTTCTCTAGTTCTCTAGTTCTTGCCAAGGGCCTGGGATATGGAAATATCTACATTTAATAATATCAAAAATATTGTGACAAAATGCAAAATGTCCCAAGTACAGCTGCATTTTGTAATAGACAATGATTTTTGTCATTGCCAATGGTGTTTAAGTCCAGGTGTTTTGGAATTGCACCCAAGCGCCTATTACCCTAACCCTAACCCTACATTCATTTTCATTTGCAATGGGAATTTCCTATTTATCTTAATTTGGGTTCAAACAACTCTGAACTAAAATCTGTTAATGTCTCTTTGTTCAGAAAGCTGCTAAAAATCATTAGTTTTCGGCAGTGGTAGTATTCTACTTATTCAGCCTGGTTCTGGTGTACTGGTAGTGCTGAAGTTTGGTGGAGATTGAATCGGTTCTCTCTGAGGAGCTACTGTTGTGCACACCCGCCCGACTGGGCTTCCATACTGACCTTTATTCCCTGCTTTTGAAGCTGCTTTGCGCGACAGGGAGAGTGCAGGATTGCAGGAGGAGAGTCAGAAAGCCTCTGCAAAGTGCATGTTTGGGGCTCACAGGTGAAACCACCAAGCCATGCCCACTGAACCAGTGGTAAACTATTTTGAAATGCACCACTGACTCCAAGTAGACCTAACTCTAACTCTAACCCAGAGATGGTATTCAGCAGGTTCTGACCAGTTTTGGAGAACCGGTAGCGGAAATTTTGAGTAGTTCAGAGAACTAGCAAATACCACCTCTGACTGGAGATTTTACAGCCTCCTTCCCCTGCCACGCCCTCCAAGCCACGTCCACAGAACCGGTAGTAAAAAAATTTGAATCCCACCACTGCTCTAACCTTAACCCTATATTCATTTTTATTGGCAATGAGATTTATCCATGTATTTTACTGTGTCCAAACTAAAAAAGCTGTCAATGCCACATTCTGTAGAAAACCTCTAAAAATTTAAATCTAGCATTAGTTTTTGACCATGAGTCCAAGTATACTCATCCCTAACCCTAATCCTAAATCTATTTTCATTGGCAATGGGATTTTCCTATCATTCTTTTTCCTATAGTCCTAATAGTCCTAAAAAGGACTTCTAGTGAAAAGTTGTCAACCTTATTTTTCTTTGAAAATCTCTAAGAATGAATCCCCAACATTAGTTTTTGGCCATAACTCCAAGTAGACCTAGTTCTAATCCTAGATTCATTTTCATTAGCAATGGAATTTTCCCATGTATTTTACTCTGGTCCACAAAGAACTTCCAACAAACAATTGCCAATGTCACTTTCCTTAATAAACTGCTAAGAATGTATCCCCAGCATTAGTTTTGGAGCATTACTCCAAGTAGATCTAAACCTAACTCTAACTGAACCCCAACTCTTACCTTAGATTCATTGTCATGTTTCAATGGGAGTTTCCCATGTATTTTACCATGGTCCACAAACAACTGGGAACAAAAAACTGTCAACATCTCTTTGCTTAGAAAATATCTCAGAATCTATCCCTAGCACTAGTTTTTGGCCATGACTCCACATAGACCTAGTCCTTACCTTAACCCTAACCTTAACAATAGATTCATCTTTATTCGCAATGGGATTTTCCCATGTATTTTACTGTGGTCCACAAATGACTTCCAACCAAAAGCTGTCAATGTCGCATTCCTTAGAGGTCACAAACCTCTAAGGTGTCCTTAGTATTAGTTTTTGATCATGATCCCAAGTAGACCCAACCCTAACCCTAACTCTAGATCCATTTTCCATTGGCAATGGGTTTTTCTCATGTATTTTACTATAGTCCACAAACAACTTTCAAGAAACAGTTGTCAATGTCCCTTTCTTTAGAAAACCCCTAAGAATGTATCCCCGTTATTAGTTTTTGGCCATGACTCCAAGTAGACCTAACCCTAACTGTAATCCTAATCCTAACCCTAATCCTGGCTCTAATCCTAACTCGAACCCTAACTTGAATCCTAAATTCATTTTCATCGGCAGTGGGATTTCCCCATGTATTTTACTCTGATTCACAAACAACTTCGAACTAAAAATTGTCAGTGTTTCATTCCTTAGAAATTCTCTAAGAATGTTTCCCTAATATTTATTTTTGGCCATGACTCCAAGTCAATTTATCCATAACCTGAACCTTAACTCTAAACCTAGGTTCATTTCCATTTTTCAATGGGATTTTCTCATGTATTTTAGTATGGTCCACAAACAACTCTGAACGAAAAGCTATCAATGAATGTTGTGTTCCTTAGAAAACCTATTAGAATCTATCCCTAGTTCTAGTTTTTGACCATGACCTCCAGTAGTCCTATCCTTAACCCTAAGAGTCATACTGACTTCCCTTACCACTGACTTTCTCCCTGGTTTGTCTCTACAGTCTGAATCACTCCTGGAATTCAATTTCTTTGTTGCATGTAAACCTTTGTAGTTCTTCCTTCCTTCTTTCTTATTTAACTGTCTAGTATACTTACAACCTTCCATACTCAGGTATGCTTCTTGGTAAGTTGAGTATAATACTCATGTATGATATCCTATACACCAGGGGTGTCAAACTCGATTTCATTGAAGGCCGCATCAGGGTTGTGTTTGACCTTGGGGGGCTGGGATGGGCATGGCAGGCTTGACATCATTCATGGTGGTGGTGGTGGTGTATGTGTGTGTGCCTGTGGTGGCCTGAGTGCTCTGCCAGTGAAAACAGGAATCGGAGCTCTGTTTTCTGCTGCAATGGCCTCCTGCAGCCCTCTGCCACTGAAGATGGAGCTCAGGAAGGCTGTACGCAGCTCTCCTGAGCTCCATTTTCACTGGCAGAGGCACTGCGGGCTGGTCCTTTGCTGTTTCCAGAGTGGCTCTTGGGTCACCCTGCCTTGAGTTTGACACTCCTTCTATAATAGGTTATATTATATAATCATAATTGTGTTTTGAATCTCAACATTATTTCATAATTGCTTGGTACGTATGCTGCAAAAGGTATTTAACAAACCATTTAAGGTAGGGGATATACACTATTGTGCAGTCTTTTCATCAGTTTGTATCTCATGTCAATTATTCTTACCAGGAAAAAACAAACAACAACAAATGGTTTTCCTCTTTCTTCACTCAAAGAGAAAGTAGAAACCAAATTCCAAGTAATGGGTTGCTTTCAATTTCCTTTATAAATGTAGTTATAAAAAGTGGACTAAAGAGGGCAGGAGATACACTTTGGAAATAAAGTGCAAGTCAATGAATAATCAAGCTCTATGAGGAAACAATAATGTACATTGCAATGTATGATAAAATGATTTATTTTCAATAAAAATCTGTAAAACTGTTTTAGTTACTTTGACATCTTGATTAACTGAGTTTCAAAGATATCTGTATGTGTTGAACCTTCTTCAGGCTGATTGTTTCTAATATTTTATTGCATCTGGTACTGAATATGTATGCATTAAAAAAAGTCACTACTGGAATCTTACTGGATTTGTCAGGGACAAAGTAGATTAATTTTAGGTCTCAACCAGGGAACATTTCTCTGACAGTAAATGAAATCCAAGGTCCTTCATTGTTCACTTTCCACTCCCTATCTTATTTCTTCTTGGGTATTATTAGATAGCAATAGGATAGAAAGAAAAATCATTTTTCTCAAATATCATCACATTTTTTTAAAAAACAGAACGAAATAGAAAATAAACTAAATAAACTCCACCAGAGAAAGTTTCTTTGGAAAAAAATACAAATATTTTGTTTTTTAATGAAAGAATGAGGGAAGAAAAAGAATAATTAATGACATTCCATGCCAAATTAATACAGAATCTTCTTCCTTTCTGATCCTATAATAGGGAAAAATATGAATGTTGTGTAAGTTTATGTCAATGTTTCTTCCAAAACTTTATAATTAATGTGAATGCTAACAATACTATTCATCAGAAACATATCCAGTATTTACAAATAATAACTTTTTTCCTTACCATCTATACACTATATTGGTCTTTCACTTAATTTATTGTTTTAAAAATCTGTCCCTTAGAACTACTTAGAATGATGTATCTGTCAGTTATTTCTCATAAGAAAAGGCACCATATTATCTGGAACTACATTTAAATATATTTTTGATCTGTTCATATTCTAATTCAACACATATGAATAAGTAAACTGTGGATCATAGTTGAAGCTTACCTTTGTGCATAATAATGCTGCTATGTCCACATGAACTACATTTTCAATGACAGTTTCCGAGCCAGTTTCACAATCCCTCACTCATTCCCCCACCCAGCCACAAGGAATTTAACTCATTATGTGACTTTTAAAGGAGCAACTTTAAGGAGCATTAAGAAAGGTCATATAACCTTTTGTGCTCCTTCTGTGGCAGACACACATGCACATGCATTTACATCACATCTTTGTTCAGGAACCCAAGGCAAATACATAGAGCTCCATCCTTTTATATTTCTTCGGAACAATCCTGTGAGGTATGTTGGGGTGAAAGTAACCAAGTGAGCTGCTGTGGCTGCAGGTGGTGTACAACAGGGATCCCCAACCTTTTCGACGCCGCGGCCCGGTTCCGGCATCAGCTGGGCGCCCGCGGCCCGCCCGGTGTCAACTGGCGCCGCCATCTTTTTATGACGAAAAGGCGCTTCCGTGGCGTCACCGGAAGCGCTGTTCGTCAAAAAAGATGGCGGCGCCAGCGCTTCGGTGAGCTTTTTCGGGTAGAAATGGCTTTCTACCGGAAAAGCTCACGGCGCTATGGCGCCGCCATCTTTATGACGAAACAGCGCTTCGTGAGCTTTCTACCGGAAAAGCTCACCAGAAGCGCTTTTTACCAAAAAGATGGCGGCGCCCAGCAACCAGCGAGGTATGTTGGGGTGAAAGTAACCAAGTGAGCTGCTGTGGCTGAAGGTGGTGTACAACATAGATCTGACGTCATTCCGATACGTTAGCCACTATACCTTAATCTTTGCCAATCCTGATTCATTTTTCAAGTGCTTCCTTACTCTGAAACTGAGTATAGACTGACCTCCCTCTCCCTTGGCTACTGGACATCAGACAGACAATTCAAGGTCAAGAGATGACACCAAACATTGTCAGGATGCAGCAAGAAGGAAAGATGAATAGGCAGAGGTTGAAAGGGCTGCATGTCTCCAGAATCACATGGAAATTTGCAGAATGAGGGGGGAAAAAAGATGGAGAAGGGAAGGGAACATCAATCTGAGAATTATGTGGAAAATATTAATGATGTGACAAAACCACCTTCAACAACAAGACCTCAACTAAGAAAGAGTGAGGCAAATACACAACTTGCATAATGTAATATTTCTGCTGATTTGGTGCCATGGCCATCACTGTCATGCATACAATGAATCAAAATGATGACAATCGGGAATTATTGTGTTAAATTTATGTTTTACTGACAAAGAAATAAAGGGAGACTAGTGTGGAACTATTTCAAGCAATTTAGGGTATGGCTAGCTGATGAGAGCTAAATCGCTTGAAATAGTTCTATACTAGTCTTCCTTTATTTCTTTGTCAGTAAAACATAAATTTAGCACAAAAATAGTTTGTTGCGAAAGCGACTACCTGCGAAGGCCCCTGGATTGGGGCTGAAAATTCCCATAATTGGGTAGACCAAGTTGCCCTGATAGACCAGTCCCACCAGAGAAAAAAAATAATCAGGAATTATTGCATGAAGTGCAAAATTATGGAAGAATATATAGATTTAAACTACTCAACGTTTGACTATCCTGCAAAACTGTTCTCAAAGGAATTCTACCTTTTTTCTTCACAATGAAATGATGAGAAATATGAATTTTGCATCCATTAGACTCTTCTCTGGTATGATAAAAGAATACAGTTTCTTCCTTGCTGTACATCAAGGAGCTAACACTTCTCATTTTCCAATAGCATATCTTGATTCTGTTGAAATACTACCACCTAAATTAGAATTGAAGATCGGATCTCCCATCATTTTAATGAAGAATTTGGACCTTCCAAGACTGTGCAATGGAATGTGGATTGCAAAGATGACCATGGAAGAACTCCACAAGGAGCTCATTGTGACAGAGATCAACATTGGTGCATTCAAAAATGACGTTGGCATTATTCCAAGGATTGTGCTTAATTTATCAGAAGGTAAAGATGGCTCTCTTCAGTGGACACAGGTCTGAATAGAGTCAATGTGTTGCTCCCATAATACATAAAAGGCAGGGACATACTGTATCATGGAGAATGTGCTGATTTATTTGGAGAAACTGATATTCCAGCATGGTCAGCTGTATGTTACTTACAGCTGACAAAAAATGAAGTGAAAACGATAGAGTATTCATAATACTGGCAGAGTATTCATAAACACTTCCCACAAGCAAAGTAAATGGGGAACCATCAGGAATTCAAGAGAGGCTGCTAAGTGGCCTAATCCAGGTCTTTCTTCCTGGGTGAGGGGTTAGAAAATGCAATTATCAAATATGCAGATGTCACAAAGAGATGGGGCAATAGCAAACCCCTTACAAGTCTTTATGAAGAGTCAGAAAAAAATCTTGATGAGCTGGAATAACAAGTAAACACCAACAAGATTAAGTTCAACCTAGACAAATGTTAAGTTCTCCATTTGGGGAAGAAAAATAAACACACCAGCATAGGTTGGAGGAAATCAAGAAGACAGAAGTGTGTATGAAATGATCTGAACATGGTGAAGCAGTGCTAAACCCCCTCCAAAGCAAACTAGAAACAAACAAATGAGTTCTCGGCTGTACTGACAGAGAGGTTTAGTGTCAAGATCAGGAGAGGGCATCAGTCCTTTCTATTCTTCATTGGTCAGTTTACAAATGGAATATTGCATTCAGTTGTGGTATCATGTTTAAGAAAGGCTAATAAATTGGGGTATATCTAAGGGAGATGAACAAAGATGAAAAGAGTCTCGAGGGGGGAAAAACCCTATGAGAAATGATCTAGAAATACTAATATATTTTCCCATGCTGAGGAAAAGACTTCAGGGAGACAGCAAGATAAGAAAATGGAGGACTCTCCTTCACTTCCACTTTAAGCAAAGGCTCTATGGTCTTCTATGAAGGATGCTAAATTGCTCTTTAAATCCCTTTCAAGTCTTATACTCTATGGCTCTGGTTGTGCGTGTGTAACGATTGCATGGTGCCTAGCAATTACTGTATTGCCAATGACTGAATTGAAGGCTGCTGGAAACACAGCCCACACTTTCTCCCCTCCACTGGAGCATAGATAGAACATATTTATTCTTCCTCAGCCTCTACCACCCTCTTTGATTCTCTGCCATCCTTCCAACCATAAAGCATGGCTGTTTTTCAGTGTTTTACATGAAGTTTTGCTGATGTTAACGGTGACTGATTTTATACTTCTCTTAGCCACCTGGCAAATCCTTGTGGATTAGATTGTTTTTCTTTAAGAGAATAAATAAACAGCATTTGCTCTTTTTTTTTTTTTTTTGCTCTACAGTGATGAGAAACCCCACCCTATTCAATACAGTCCCTCCTTTTTTTTAAAAAAAAAAAGCCATATGATAGATCTGAAATAATGATGCTACAGAATGATCTACCTTACTTTTTTGTCACTGCTATCCAATATTTCCCTGGCCTAAAACTCTCTCTTTGCCTCCCATGAACTATTTGCTGCAAGTGTGAAATTCAAAAACAAATAGAAATAAGGTTATATAATTAACTATGCATTTAGTTCTAATGCATTACACGCTATGCTTTCCCTCTTAATAAACTCCTCAATGCACAGATGATTTAACCTGAAGAGGTAGATTACCTCTTTGGAGGAATTGAGCAAGTTATTGATCTAACATGATGCCATAATCTTCTTCTTCCTAGCATACTCTCACAGATGCAGAGTCCGCTTTTCATATCATTGAACACCGAAAGAAAAGCTGTCAATGTCGCATTCTTTAGAAAACTTATTAGAATCTATCCCTAGTTCTAGTTTATGACCATGACCCCCAGTAGACTTTTCCTTAGCCCTAAGAATTATGCTGACCTCCCTTACCACTGACTCTCCCTGGTTTGCCTCTACAGTCTGAGTCACTCCTGGAATTCAATTTCTTTGTTGCATGTTATTGATCTAACATGATGCCATAATCTTCTTCTTCCTAGCATATTCCCGCAGATGCAGAGTCTGCTTTTCATATCGTTGAATGCCACTTTGCACATAGTCAGCTATGTCTCTGGGGTACAGGCCCGTGGCTTGCATGTCTTTATTGATGGTGCCTTGCCATCTTTGTTTTGGATGCCTGCGAGGTTTGCCAGCCATTGACTTCTAGTTGGGAGAAGTCTTCTGTCTTGACAACAGTGGAAGGTGCTGCTCTCTGGACATGTCCATACCAGCAGAGCTGGCCTTCTCACATCTTTTCTGTAATTGGTGCCACACCAAAATTGGTGTCATTTGTGATGTGGTCCAGAAGAGAGATGCCCAATAACATGATGCCACACTCTGTCTCCTCAAAGTGTTCCGGCTTTCTATCTCATTCTTGAAGGCTTTCAAATCTCTTTGTGATTTCTTTGATGGTGTTTTTGAGTTTACTTTCTTACGAGAAAGTGGCAGAGGGAAATGAGTGTTGTTTTCTGGCTGGTTTTCTGTTACTTAGGCATCCTCCTTGCCTAATTTGGGCTACTGAAAAACACCCCATGATCTTCAGTTGGAATTTAATGGCCAGTAGGAACATCTGTTCAATTCTAGAATAACTAAGGAAAAAAAAAGAGAGACTTCAGCATGAAGAATGAGAATTTGATCAGCTTTTCTTCTTCTTTGGGGAGGAAAGAAAGCATTCTGGAATCAAAAGCAATTTCTTTTGAATGCATTGAAGAAAATTCCAAAGATGCAACAGGCATTTTCTTGGCATGATGTTACATATTATAGAAAAGAGGCTTGAACCGAAGAGTATTTTATTATTTTTTTAAAGTCTTCAGATGTTTTGCATTGGCTGTTTCATTGCAACAACCACGTGTACCTTCTGGGAACCAGAGAGAGGAGAACAACAAGAGGAAGCTACGGACTCTAATTAAGGAGACCCGTGTAATTACTTAAAGGAAAATTATTTTCCTATCCAAATTAGAACTTGAATTATAACCTAGATTTGAAAATGAGGCTGAAGTCATAGGCAACCTCACTTGCAAGTTAATTATATCAGAAATGTTAGGCTATTCTTTATGTAAAATTAATTTCTAAAAATGCCTTGGTATAAAATATGCGCTTATTTCATTTTCAAAATCTGCTGGAGAAATAATGTGTGAGCATGCACACCCACATTCCAAAGTCCTTTTGCCTTTCAGAATACAGGCAGTTTTTGATTTACCACAGGTCATTTAGTAACCAAAATGAAGTTAAGTGTCGCTCAAAGTTACAACGGCACTGACAAAAGTGACTTGTGACTGTTTTTCACACTTACAACCAAAGCAGCATTCCTATGTTCGTGCGATCAAAGTTCAAATGCTTGGCAACTGACTCATATTCATGATGGTTCCATTATCCTGAGGTGTGTGTGTGTTACATGATCCCCTTTTGCACAGTAGTGGGATTCAAATATTTTTGCCACCGGTTCGGTGGGTGTGGCTTGGTGGGCGCACTTTGTGCACGTGCACCCACTTCGCATGCATGCGTGTGCCAAACGTGCACTTTGCACAGGTGCAGAGGTGTTCTAACTCACCTCCTGCAAGCTTGCGCGATGCTGGTCGCTTCAGCAGCTGCCGCACAGCACTATTCTGTGCCGCGCAAAGCAGCTGTGCTTCAAATTCAGCAGATAAAAGTGAGTATGGAAGCCCAGGCGGGCGGGTGGGCCCAACAGTAGAGCAGCGGAGGGAACTGGTTCGGTCTCCGCTGCTCATTGCTGTTACCAGCTCGGTAGAACTGGGCCGAACCGGTAGAATACCACCACTGCTTTTGTACTTTCTGACAAGCCAGGTCAACGGGGAAGTCAGATTCCTTTAACAACCATGTTGCTAAGTTAACAATGGCACTGATTCACTAAACGACTGTGGCAAGAAAGGCCATAAAATGGGGGCAAAACTCACTTAACAAACGTCTTGCTCAGCCACGTAAATTTTGGGCTCAGTTTTGGTCATCAATCGAGGACTACCGGCACTTCCCATGTTATTTTCAGATCATTTCATGATCCCAAGTTTACAGATAAGAAGAGCGGGTCATTTTGCAAACTAGTACATTCAATATTTTTTTTAAAAAAATGTATAAAAATCCCAACATTGATGTTGCTGACAGCGACATTTGAAAGTATCAAAGAAAGGGACCTCAAACATCCGTTCATCTTTTAGTGGAAGAGCCATTTATATACTTATACAGGTAGTCCCGAACCTATGACCACAACTGAGCCCAAAATTTATGCTGCCAAGTGAGACATTTGTTAAGTGAGTTTTGCCCCATTTTATGACCTTTCTTGCCACAGTTGTTAAGTGAATCACTGAGGTTGTTAAATTAGTAACACGGCTGTTAAGTGAATCTTGCTTCCCCATTGACTTTGCTTGTCAGAAGAATTCTGACAGGATTCCAGGAGACTGCAAAGGTCGTAACTGTGAGTCAATGGCCAAGTGTCTGAATTTTGATCCCCTGACTGTGTGGATGCTGCAACAGTCATAAGTGTGAAAAATGGTCGTGTCACTTTTTCCAGTGAGGTTGTAACTTTGAATGGTCACTAAATGAACTGTCGTAAGTTGCGGGCTACCTCTAGATTTTGCATCGATTAAAAATTAACATAAAGCATGCTGCTGCTACAAAACATGGTTTGAAGATCCAGCTTAATAGTAGAGAGTCAGCAATCCAGCATTTACTTGTCATGTTCCAAATCAATAGGGAATACTATAAAACCAAAGTTTCTAAGAACTATGTACGTAAGAAGGGAAAAGAGATGACAGAGCTTGCTAATGACCGTAAACAATGCTTGGCAATAAAGAACGATGGGATAACGGTTTTGTTTTAGTTTTTTTGTCTTTCGCAACTTTCTTTTTCCTGTCACTGATTTCTTTTTCCAAGCATCTTATCCCATGGTTTTGCTTCTCTGGAAATAATTCCCACGATGATTCTGTGAACAAGGAACAGAATCTGACCCTGACATTCACTTTTATCTTTGTTGGGTAAGTCATCAAAATACTTGGGAGAGGAGATGAATGATTTGTTTTAGGGTGAACCTATGAGCTCATATTGTGTGTTTGTGTGAGAGAGAGTGTGTGTTTGTCTTCTCTCCGCTTGTGAAATTTTATGCATTTGTTCTTTAATTTTTACAATATGTTGAGCAGAGTGAGGGTGGGGGTTAGAGAGGAAAGAACATCACATCCTTAAATTTGTCCTGTGGGACTCTTCCATGAGCCCAAATGAATGTATGGAATGAAATTTGTTTGTTGGTGGTTGTAAGGGCTGTGTTTGTCTATCCCTTTTATTTTTATATAACCAGGACACTTTATTTATGAAGTCCCCTTTCAGTTCAGGGTTTCATATATCTGGGTGAGCAGTGGTTAATTAATTTTGTACTTGGACACCTAAATGGCTTTTGGAGTTTGTAAAGTCATGATCCCTCTTCTTTTCTCTTACAAACACCCTTATCGTAGCTCCATAGATCCGGGATTAGCCAATGGGAAGACAGGAAGGGAAAAGTCTTTCCCTTCTTGAATGGTAGCAGCTAATTTGCCTGTCAGAAGGAACACATTATACGGGGGTTCAGCAATTCATCTCTCTGGTTTCTATGTCTTATCTCACAGCCCTCTTGATTTCAAGGCATTTTTCCCTCCCTCAGTCCTTGCTTGTAGCACTTTTAGCCAGGGGTGGGCTTCAAAAATTTTAGCAATTGGTTCTCTGCCTGGTTGCTGGGTGGACATGGCCATGTTGGCTTCTTGCACCACATCCCAGGGGCGCGTTTTGGCCTTCTCTGGACTCTGGAGGCTTTTCTCAAGCCTCAGGAGGGCGAAAATGGCCTCCTCGGGCTCCGGAGGCTCTCTGGAAGACAGCAACAGGCCCGTATCCAGCCTTCCCGAACTTCTGAGGAGGTCCATTTTTCAGCCTTCCTGAGCCTCCGCGTACGCCCTGCACTTACCTGTATCCAAAATGGGCCTGTGGGGACTCCTGAGAGGGGTGGGGTGTGCAGGGCCAGGCAGGAGTGGAATTTGGGGGTTCTCCGAACGGTGCAAAATCTTAGCTAGAGGGTCTCCCAAACCCCTGCAAACCCCCAGCAGCCCACCCCTGCTTTCAGCTAAGCCCTACGGCCATGCAATGCTTCCAATGCAAAGGGGAAAAGGAGCTTCATTGGGTTGAGTGCTTCTTTGCATAGGTAAAACCAATGCACCAACTGTGTCCTTCTTGGACAAGGAAGTCATTGAGAATCTCACTCATATCGTTGTCACCTCACAAGCGGATTACTATAATGTGCTCTACAGATTGTATTACTATTATTATTAATCCTCCCATCCTTCCTTTTACCAATCTCCTCCCACTTGTGACTGTATGACTGTAACTTTTTTGCTTGTATCCTTACGGTTTTTTTATGGACTGTTTCCTAGTATGATTTGATTGCTTATTGTACCCTATGACTATATTAAGTGTTTTACCTTATGATTCTTGATGAATGTATCTTCTCTTTTGTGTACTGAGAGTATTTGCACCAAGACAAATTCCTTGTGTGTCCAATCATATTTGGCCAATAAAGAATTCTATTCTATTCTATTTTTATTTCTCTTTTTTCCTTGTTAGCCAGAAGAGTCATTTATATGGGAAGAGTGGCCATACAGATTTAATAAATAAATTAAAAACTATTATCTAAAGTTTGGTCTAGTGGTTAAGGCATTAGGCTAGAAAACAAGCGACTGTGTAATCAAGTCCTGCCTAGCCATGAAAGCCAGTTAGGTGATCTCTTGGGCCTTCATTCTGTCTCAGCCCAACCCACCTCGCAGGGTTGTTGTTGTGGGGAAAATAGAAGGAGGAAGGTGTGTTGGATATGTTTGCCACCTTGAGTTATTTGTAAAAATAATGAAGGTGGGATATAAATAAATAAATTCCTTTTCTGATATCATGCTGTATCTGCACCACATAGTCATGTGATCCTGCTAAAGATTCGGTTGCTTTAAAGAGTTCAAGGCAGGTGTTAGATGAACCATCCCTATGCTCTTTGAATAGCTCCATACTGTCGCTCAACTAAGCTCTTTAAAAGCATTTATCCAAACTTTGCTCTCTCAGTGACTGCATCATTCCTCAGAGATTACAGAAATAGTATCACTTGAAATGTAAAAGATCAGAAATAAATATCCCAATGAGTCAGAATACAGCTAGTGGGAGGTCTAACCCAAACAAATCCAAAAACCAAAGTTCCCCAAAGATTAAAAATGTGTACACACACACACACACACACACACACACACACACACACACACACACACAATATTTTCAAGTTGTCAGTGGCTTTGTAGAATTCCACTTCTGCTCTCGTTCTGCAGCCTTCAAAATCCTTCAAGGGCCCATTTATTGGTTAGCCTCACTAAAGAGTCAGGTTGTATGCAAATGGATACTATTTATGCTTCTATATTTATACATTCTACATTTATACATCTTGTTAGGACATTTGCTCTCTTTGATTTTTGATGTTTTGACATTCATCAAAAATCTGACCGATCGCTAAACTTACTCATCTTATAACAGCAAGTCATGATAAACAAAGAAATGATGTTTTACAATCTGTAGTTTTGTGATATTTAAATAAATGCATATTTCATATCCCAGGAGATGAAGCGAAACTGCTATTGTCTTATTTTGTTTTGCAGCAAAGCATTTCTGCATTAACAGGTACAAATTCAATATGAGCATCTCCCTTGGTGTCTGTCAGGCTTTTGATTTACCTAAATACCCATCATGCTCTTTCCTTTGGGGGTATGCAATGTTAGACAGAACCCAGAAAAGGTGTTAGGAATTAAAAACCAAAGAATTTCAGGCCATGAAACAAGGAGTATAAAACAAGGAGTGGTAAAAGGTATACTCCCCATACATAAACTGCTTTCACTAGTAAACCTCTGAGATGGCTCCCAGAGACATGAATTTCTTGAAGTGCCTTGTAAGAAAAGATTCAAAGCAGAGGTGGTATTCAGCAGGTTCTGACCAGTTCTGGAGAACTGGTAGCGGAAATTTTGAGTAGTTTGGAGAACCCACAAATACCACCTCTGACTGTCCCTGTCCCCATCTATTCTCTGCCTCCCAAGTCCCAGCTGATTGGCTCGGTCTTCTTTTGTTGCCCTGCACAGGAGAATGGAACTGGAAAGCAGGTTAGTGGGACGGGGAGGGAATGGGATTTTGCAGTAACCTTCCCCCAGGAGTGGGGAGGGAATGAGGATTTTACAGTATCCTTCCCCTGCCATGCCCACCAAGCCACGCCCACCAAGCCACGGCCACAGAACCAGTAGTAAACATTTTTTGAATCCCACCACTGATTTAAAGCAAGCTGAAGTGACTCTGAGTGCTAATTCAATCAGATACCCAACAGACCAAAGTGTTGATATTTACACTTACATAATATGACTACTATGGGAGGAACAGATAAATAATAATAATAATAATAAGGTCGCATGGATGGGTTCGTTTATCTCAAACATCTTGATATCACACTGTGATTTTTGTTGTGTCTACCTTTTTCCCTGTGTTAAGCCTTTGACTTTCTTTGTCTTGAATTGCAGTGTGCCAATGATACATCAGCCCTGGTGCTGTTTTTGTTCTGACTGGTCAGCTGGGTATCACAACTTTATTGGAGATACAGAATATGCTATATTATTGGTAGCATGCAAATAAAATTATGTTGTATCTTTACAAGTTGATTTGTGATTCATTGCTTCACATAAGTCTGATTTTGTCTACAACAAGGAAAAAAACAACTGATAATTAAATCTACTATGAATTAACGGTTCACTATATTTCTCCTTATCTTTTTCTCCCTATGAACCATCGCTGATTTCACAACTCTACATTACTTTATATAGTGTCTTTTATTCTTAAAACTGTCACCTCTGCCTTTTTGGAAGATCTGTTCAAGTAGACTTCTTACTCTTCTTTTCAATCATTTCATTCTTCCTTTATTTATTCTGTTTTAACCAGTCATGTTTGAAGACTATTTCAATTAACTAAGAATAACAGGTAGGACCTTAACTTTTTCAAGTGAAACCTACATTTATATACTTATATAATTAAAGCCTTGTTGATTCATTGGCTGGATGAGGGGTATATAATTGACTTAAGAGGAACGGGAACCTTGCTTTTTGCTCATATTGTCTGCTTTTCTGTCTCAGCCTCTGTGTGTCAATAAGAAAGAATAGCATTTAAAAAGAATGTGTGGTTTTGAAGTAAAACAAATCTCTCTCTCTCTCTCTCATCTCTCTCTTGCATGCTATTTTGCAAAATTCTAAAAAGTCAGGATTTTGTTATTTATCACCATATCATGTTTTTTCTACATAGAGCATAAAATCTAAAATCAATGTGTGTCTAAAATTTCTGAAGGACCAAATTTTAACAATTTCTTAGACTTCTTTGGGATTAATTGATCTTTTCCCCCCCTCCAGAATTCATTACCATCAGCATAACATAAAGGACCTCAGTATATGGGCTTGGCTTTAAGGGGTCTAAAAAAAATGGCAGAAAAAAAAACACCTGTGATTAGCAGAATAGATTGATATCACTTTCCTACCAGATTTGCAAGCTCCTTGAATCAGGCTCATTTTCTTTATTGACAACAGAAAGTAGATACCTTTAGCAGAGCAAGATAAACCCAGGAGCTACTGAATAAGTAATGAAGGCTAATGAATAATTTAATCCCAACACTAGAATACCTTAAAATAAAATATATGTTTGTGAAAGTACAAGCGTTTTTGGAATTTATTAATATGGAGAGATGGGGATTGAATTTTGTATTTCCCAAAAATGTTCACCAAGGAATTATCATTCTCCAACAAACAATTGACCATCTTTTTCTATAATCTCTGAAATAATGAAAATACCAGATTTGAAAAGGGAAAAAAAAAACACATCAGAGCTACTCTGGTAGTTCTTTTGAGTTAAAAAGAAGACCTTGGCTGTTCTCCAAATACATGTATGGCATTTTTGCTACACAGCACAGATTGAAATGCTATCAGGTATATTCACCTAAGCTACTCTGTTCTCTGCAGCCATTTAAAAAAAATGCTAGTCTTGTTAAAATAGGGAAACTGGAATGATTTAGCTGCATCAGCATAGTTTTGGTATGTGGATCTATTAACACATTTTTTTTTTACTTTTATGTATATCCTGCTGTTATTATTTTTTATCAACATTTAAAGTGGTAAACATATTTAATATTTCTTCCTCCTTCTATTTCCCCCACAACTCTATGACGAGAGAGAGAGAGAGAGAGAGAGAGAGAGAGAGAGAGAGAGGAGAGGAGGGAGGGAGGGAGGAGGAGGGAGAGAGAGGAGAGAGAGAGAGAGAGAGAGAGAGAGAGAGAGAGAGAGAGAGAGATCCAAGGTCACCCAGTTGGTTTCCATGCCTAAGGCACGACTGGAAGTCCCAGTGTCCTGGTTTCTAGCCTGATGCCTTAACCAAGTAACCAACCTGGCTCAATTAGATTTCTCTGGGCATATAAAAAGTGCTGCCCCACTCTACCTTTATTGCAGAGGTGGTATTCAGCAGGTTCTGACTGGTTCTGGAGAACCGGTAGCAGAAATTTTGAGTAGTTCAGAGAACCGGCAAGTACCACCTCTGACTGGAGATTTTACAGTATCCTTCCCCTGCCACGCCCACCAAGCCACGCCCACAGAAGTAGTAGTAAAAAAAATTGTATCCCACCACTGCTTTACTGCCCCTCAACAACCAACCCAATGATTGGGTTGGCATTTTGCCTTATGTAATTTGCCTTATGTAATTGGGGCAGATATCACTTCCTGCATTCTTACAATGGCAAAAAGATATCCAGAGTAGATCATGACCAAGCTGGGTGCACTTTTGGCTGGACAGAATCTGAAGGGAGCTGGACTAAGATGAGATCTAGCCCGAAGCAACAAGTAACCCTAACCCTGATCTTTTAAGCATCTGAACTAAATTGATAACATGAATGAATTAAAGATAGTTCTTCTTGTTGGAATTTAACTCACCAAAAAAGTTTGATTTAAAAAGGGAGGGAAGCCAGGAATTATCTGAGTCACTTTTGTCAACTGTGACAGAAATGATTTGCCTTTCTGCATGAATTCTTTCTCAAGACTAGCCTGGAAAAAGCCAACTCCACTAGCTGGAACTTCTTTTCCATCTAAGCTGTAGAAATGGCTGCATCCCTTCTTCAGTGGCTGAAATTTACCTATTTTTTTCTCAATTCCATTCACAGGAACAGCAGTTGCTCAATCTCCTGGAAGAGACTGCCATTCCCATTGCAGTTGCAAGCCACGGCAGTGTGCCTGTCTCCCTGAGAAACACCACAAGGAAACTCAGCTGATTTTGCTTAGAAATTTGCTTAGAATTTTGGAGAAGAAATAGGTTGACAAAGGTGGCCCAACTTCTCTGCAGCCACAGTGAAATGGGCCAGAAGATCCTATGCTCATCAACTGAATGGGAAAAGGCAGTCCCACCACAAATGGGAGCTGAACAGATCCCTGAACTTGACCACATTATCTCCTCAGGGGTGGGCTTCAAAAATTTTAGCAAAGGGTTCTCTTCCCAGTGATTGGGTAGGTATGGCCATAGTGAGCATGGCCTAGTCGGCCTCCTGCACCACAGTAAGGAGGGGGTCTTTTGCCCTCCCTGGGCTCCAGAGGCTTTCCTCGAGTCTCTGGGAGGATGAAAATGGCCTCCCAGGGCTCCAGAGGCTCTCTGGAAGCCAGAAATGGGCCCATTTCCAACCTTCCCAAACTTCCAGGAGGCCCCACTTTTCACCCTCCCTGAGCCTCCGTGCACACCCTGCACTTACCTGCATCCAAAACAGGCCACGTGAGGACTCCTGGGGTGGGGGTAGGGCCAGCCAGGAGTGGGATTTGGGGGTTCTCCCAACTGCACAGAATCTTAGCTAGGGGCTCTCCCGAACCCCTGCAAACCCCCAGCAGCCCACCCTTGCATCTCCTCCTCCATGAACACTAAATTGTTAACTTGTGGCAGTTCACATCAGAACATTTAAGGCCAACTTCAGGTTGTTGCAGCACTGGGTTAGTCATACAATGGAGGTAATGGCCTGGGGACATGACCCCTTCAATACTCGATTGCTGAGGAAAGTCAGGCTGAAATGTGTATAGGATCAGTCTCTTTTCTTTAGGATGTATTGGATTGCCAACATAGAATGGAATTAATGCACAGACCTAAAATGTTCCAGAACTCCAGTGTATTTGGGACACCTTTCACCAGATATATAGCCGAAACAACGTCACCAACTGATCTTTAATTTCATTGTCATTCAATCTCTAATCCCTTTCATTTCTTTAAGATCCTCTGGATTGTGCCAGGATTGGCTTCTTTTTTGAATTCTTGTAGGCTCCTGTTTAGGTTATCCATTGTAATTCTTGGCCATCACGCCTTCCACTAGCCCACTTTCAATTTGTCCAAGTATCATGTCTTTTCCAATGATAATTGTTTACAAAATTAATTTATAACAACCTTCTACAGCATGATTTACTGTACTTTTATGTTGGTGTCTTTGTTCGGTTTCTATAGCAGCCCATCTCTACAGGTGACCCTGGATGGCATACATTATAAGACATAAAAACAATTACACACGCGCACACACACACACATACATACACAGAGCCCTACCTACCTACCTACCTACCTGTGGGTCCATGATATATCTCTGATATTAGAAGCAAATGGTATCTTTGGTCTTCAGATGACATGCAGGGCAATTTTTACATTTTCCAAACAGGATTTCAAATGCAAGATCCTTCATATAAGCAAGAGCCTTGGCTGACCACGATGCTTGTCTTGTCTTCAGCAATAACAATGTCTATTTTGTAAGGATATGCATCCAGTTTGGGTTTTGAATGCCCTTTTTTACCCTCTTGAAATTATTATAAATGATGTGAGGAACTATTATGGCATAAATCTATCTACATTCTCATCTATATGTTTTAAAAATTAATATTGTAGTTTGAGGTATATCTTCCTCACAATATATGGAAAATTAAGCAAGCAATTTCTCAAAGCAATAATGGCTTGTTTAGGGCTCCTCACATACCGAGCTAAAAAATGAATCCCATAAATTTCACCTAACTTCTCTTTATGTATCAGGAAGGATTCTGAACACTTTGCATTTATTTACATTTGAATTCCAATAAATTTCAGGCTGTGGAATAACTTTGTGTGCATGTATATTGCATAAATATGCATTCCTGTTTCCATATGCAGGGAGCTAATTTACAAAACCAACAGAGACAATGAATTAATTAAGGCTTTTCAGTAAGTGAGGTAAATTGGCTCCCACGGAAATAAAAATGACTCCAAAATTAATTAATTGATTAATTAATTAATTGACAAAGAATTCTATATAAGCTAGCTTTTAAGGCTTTATCAGCAATAATAGAATACGAGCAGGTTAACAACTGTTCTATATTAATATTACCAGTCAAAATAGAACTGTATTCAGTTTAAAAACAGTCATAGGCCCTACAACTATCAAGCCTGTTCACTGCTTCATATTCCATTTGTGTCTTCATTTTGCAGTCTTGGTGCTCTTAATGGATTGTGGATAAACATCTAAACCATCTCTTCCTTCCCTTTTAGCACATAGACAATCTGTGTGATTTCGAATCCTGAATGACCAGGATTTAAATTCTCATGGAGCAGACTGACTGTCCCAATCTTCTGCCTCAAATTCTTCTACAGTTATAAAGCTGAGATGAGGATAATCATCAAAATCTCTGAATACATGATAAGGTTGGGATGGAATAGTTCCATGTAGTTGAAGTACTATTTGAAGTAATCAATTTATGACATGCAAATTTTTGTAAAACTTTATAGATACTTGTTATAATCAAACCTCAACTTGCATTTTGGAGGTCTATTCTAAACAGTCCATAGATAATTCAGTTTAAGGCTCATATTATCTTTTCATTTTATAACAAACCTCCAGTAAGCACAAACAGGCTAGTGTGATGGTATCTCCTTTGATTTGCAGCTTTCTCAAATTCTTTTTTACTCTGCTGGTTTATATTTCATTTTAATAGTGAAGTAGTTTGGACATCATTAAACAAACTCTGTCTTGAAGCCATGATAGATATATGCTCTGTTAATTGATCAATTCAGCTTTAATTCATTGTTATCCTTACTATTTATTTTGTTGCTTCTTTTCTTCTAAATTCTTTAAACTATACTTCCCATCATTCCATTCCATCATTTTTCTATTTTTCCTCTAGTAATACATAATTAGAGATATAATATGATATGTTATCATATCTCAAATTCTTAAGTATCTTGGTTTTGATCTCACAAACTACTATGCTATCACATTACATATTTTGGTTTTATTGCAGGGGAGGGAGGAATTTCTTTGCAACTGGGGGTGTCATTGTTAGGGATATACACCCTAGCAGAACCTGCACGGCAGTCAGTCAGGCAGGCAAATATGTGAGATAAACGTTGTTGTAGTTTACACTCAGTAAAACAGATACACAGTGCTAGTTAAATAGTTTATTCCAGTAAGATTTATAGCATAGTCAAACAGTCCATATATCATACACTAGTTCAGTCCGGGGATTAATCAGTTGCAAAGTCCAGTGTCGAAAAAGAGGTCAGTAAACTTACAAAATCAGTCCAGCAATATATCTCTTCGCAGTAGAGATATGAAGAAGTAAAACCTCTTTTCTTCTTTCAGCAACAGCAGAGAACAAGCAGTTAACAATCCATCATCGTCAGCAAGCAATTCAGTAAACCAGCATTCAATCTAGTTCTCTTTCAGGGACGGTAGGCACGTTGGTGCGCTTCTTGCTCCCTCTTATGGCGATTTACAGCCGCACCCAAAATTACATGCTTTGCAGTTAAAGTGACACACACTTAAATTCACTATCATAGTTTATATATATTATTTTACCCAAACTACGTTAGGTAACCATGTTATTCCTAACAGTCATTGTATGCAAAACTATGTCTGATCCATCTTACTTTTGATAGGAACCACCCTCTATTTTCTATTGTCTTTTAGACTGTGGAAAAACTTTCAAAAGAGATATTTTGTAACAAGACACAAGAAACATATATGAAGCACTTATTTTTTTAACCAACAATGCAGGCATGCCATTTACAAGACTCATGCAGCTGTTGCAGAAGTTGAATCCAAAGAAAACTTTTCTCAACAGGACTCTCCAAACTCTGCTTCATCACTTGTTTCACCTCCTAGAAATCTGAACATAATTTCCATTCCCAAAGCTTTTTTCTCTCCCTGTTTTAAATCCTAGCATGTTTAGAATATATCATATTGTATCACAATAGTTCGGTTGCACTTACCCATTGAAATATGACTAATGCTATTTTAAACATTTTCAACAATAATCTACAGATAATTTAAGGGAGAACAGGACCAGCCCTTTCATGTGGAAGTGGTTTGCCTGACCTGACAAGATACAAGCTTATTAAATCAGTTTGATGATTACCAGGATCATAAAATGAAAGATCTGCAAGCATGAGTAAATGGTCTGTTCCCTGCCTGATAAGTATTCAGAAATGATTAGGAATTGGGCATGCAGCCCTTGGATCCTCAAAAGGGGTCTATTCTAAGGTTCATTATTGCAATATCAAAGCAGTGTCCCAACATCCAAGGGGTTGTGACTTATTCTCTGAAGCACCTGAAGGCAGGACAAGAAGCAATGGATGGAAACTAATCAAGGAGAGAGCTAATGAGAAATTTTCTGACGGTTAGAACAAGTAATCAAAGGAACAACTTACCTTCAGAAGTTGTGGGTCTCCAAATCTTTTAACAAGAGATTAGACAACCATTTGTCCTGAATGGTAGAAGGTCTCCTGCTTGAGCTGGAGGTTGGACTACAAGACCTCCAAGGTCCCTTCCAACTCAATTATTCTGTTGCAAAATTGGATTCTAAAGTGAACACCAACCAGTTGTTGATGTTTCTGTCACATTATCCCTTTATTAAAAAAACCAAAAACATTATTTTTGGTTACTAAGAGTTTCGGGCTATCTTTCTCAGCTTTGTGCAAACAGTAGTTCTACCACCCTGATCCTTTTAGCCACATAGAGAAAACTCATAAGCAGTCATCTTCTTTTGAGACCTTCTTCGCATCTGGAAAACAAAGAAAGAGCTAAGCAAAGTAATACACTATTAGGATTAAGGCAGCAACACTCCCCCAAAACCAAATACGGACATACTAGAAAGGACATACTAAAAGGGGGAAATCTGTACTTGTTGGAAAAAGGCAAAAGAAAGAAGGAGTTTGAGGAGATAGATACATACCTTAATGAGTACATTATCCATTATGGAGTTGTCATTCATATGTTGGAAAAAGAGGAATTCCAGATTTTATGTGGAGCAAGGAGAATGGAAAAGAAGGGAGTTCAAAAGAGTTTGCACCCACCTGAATAACAGATTCCATTGGCTTAAATGCAAAATGTCCTAGAGGACTTCTGTCACTCAGTAACAACAAGACTGAGAATGAGGGACCATCTGTTTAACCCAGGATAGGGTCAGTTCTCATTTTCCTATGGTTTCATAGAATAGAATTCTTTATTGGCCAAGCGTGATTGGACACACAAGGAATTTGTCTTGGTGCAAATGCTCTCATTGTACATAAAAGAAATTCGTCAAGAGTCAAGAATCATAAGGTGCAACATTTAATGATAGTCATAGGGTACAATAGGCAATCAAATTATACTAGGAAATAGTCAATATAAATCATAAGGATACAGGCAACAAAGTTACAGTCATACAGTCACAAGTGGGAGGGGATGGATGATAAGGAGTGATGAGAAGATTAATAGTAATAGGAATGCAGACTTTGTAAATAGTTGGACAGTGTTGAGGGAATTATTTGTTTAGCAGAGTGATGGCTTTCGGGAAAAAACTGTCCTTTTGTCTAGTTGTTCTGATGTGCAGTGCTCTGTAGGGTCATTCTGAGGGAAGGAGTTGAAACAGTTCATGTCTGGGGTGTGAGGAGTCTATAAATATTTTCACAGCCCTCTTTTTGACTTGTGCAGTTTACAGGCCCTTAATGGAAGGCAGGTTGGTATTAATTGTTTTTTCTGCAGTTCTAATTACTCTCTGAAGTCTGTTTCTGTCTTATTGGGTTGCAGAACCAAATCAGGAAGTTATAGAGGTGCAGATGATAGACTCAAGAATTCCTCTGTAGAACTGGATCAGCAGCTCCTTGGACAGTTTGAGCTTTCTGAGTTGGTGCAGAAAGAACATTCTTTGTTGTGCTTTTTTGTTGACGTTTTTGATGTTAGGTGTCCATTTTAGGTCTTGCGATATGATAGAACCTAGAAATTTGAAGGTCTCTATTGTTGATACTGTGTTGTCTAGTATTGTAAGAGATGGGAGGGTTTCTCTTAAAGTCTACCACCACTTCTACAGTTTTGAGTGTGTTCAGTTCCAGATTGTTCCAGTTACACCATGAGGCAAGTTGTACAACCTCCCATCTGTATGCAGATTTGTCATTGTCTCAAATGAGACCAATCACTGTTGTATCATCTGCAAACTTCAGTATTTTAACAGATGGATCATTTGAGATGCAGTCATTGGTATATAGGGAAAAGAGAAGTGGAGGAAGCACACAGCCTTGGGGAGGGGGGCTGTGCTATCTTGGTGTTCAGTAGTGAGATTCAAAAAATTTACGACCAGTTCTATGGGAGTGGCTTGGTGGGTGTAGTGTGGCTTGGTGGCTGTGGCAGGGGAAGGATACTGTAAAATCTCCATTCCCTCCCCACTCCTGGGGGAAGGTTACTGCAAAATCCCATTCCCTCCCCACCCCACTAACCTGCTTTCCAGTTCTGTTCTCCTGTGCAGGGCAATAAAAGAAGACTCAGCTGATCAGCTGGGACTCAGGAGGCAGAGTATAGATAGGGGTGGGCCCAGTCAGAGGTGGTATTTGCCTGTTCTCTGAACGACTCAAAATTTCTGCTACTGGTTCTCCAGCACTGGTCAGAACCTGCTGAATACCACCTCTGTTGTTGTTTGTGTTGTAAACACCTTGCTTCTGTTTTATGAATGGATTTGCAGTGAGTTTCAATGGTGCATACTCTGACTGTAACAGAAGGGAATGATGTAAATCTCCTTAACTATAGTCAACCCCATTAAAAGATTCCAGAAACAGAGGTGGAGAGTATGCAAACCTGCAGAGGAGATAATCTTGGATGTCCGTTCTCCATTTGAGCTTATGAATCTCACAGGGTAGCATATTGCGATGAGAAGTACTATTTGATGGATGTTTTTCTGAGTCATTTTTTTCCCACCACAAGTCTGGTTCCCCAATAAGACTCCTGTAAGAAAGAAACCAATCTGCTACTCTGTATATGTAGATTCATGCTCAGACAGATGTATATCATTAGTTCCCACCGTGGGAAGGAAATATTATGTGGAAGCCATACGGACTACCTATAGTTCTGCTCCATCAGAAAAATAACATGAAGAAGGAAATTTGAAAGCAATAAGGAAGCATCCGCTGTGCAAACCCCTTAGGTATTATACCTTCCAGCGTGCACCATCTGATTGACATACTTCTCCATATGTTGAACAACTATTCCCAACTAACCAATAATTATGTCTTATTTTCCTTTAATCTCCTCAGACTTCTCATAAGATTTGAGTTTTGAGTAAATGTAATGCTTTTTCTGGAGCAGGTTTTGCAAAATACTGTGGGTATTAAAATACTAAATCTACATTTAAATCTGTATATATTAAGGTAGATGAATTGTGAACTATTTTCTTATGTGCACCACAAACATATGATCTCTCTCTCTCTCTCTCTCTCTCTCTCTCTCTCTCTCTCTCTCTCTCTCTCTCTCTCTCTCTCTCTGTGTGTGTGTGTGTGTGTATGAACTCTTCATTTAAAAAGAGATTTAAAAACAACAACTTATGATTCCAAATTAAATACCAGGTAGGAGCCAACTCAGTTAAAGAAAAAGAAAACACGAGTTATTGGTTTCATAAACGCCAGAGTGGTCTAATGGTTAAGATAGCAAGGAAATCCAACTCACTGGGTGAATGTGGGGCAGTTATTGTCTTTTTTGCACTCAGCCTAATTACAAAAATAGTTGTTGTGAGGAAAAATTAGGCCTACCCCATAAGGAAAAGAAATTTATGTGACCACTGATCAATCAGTATTCTGAAATAACTGAAATTACCAGCTTTGAAAACAATCAGCTGAATAGTCAGTTTAAATACAGTAGATCTTGATCTCTTCTCCAATTTACAATCTCTCTATGCTGAATGAAAATGTATTTTCAAACCAATTCCAAACTCTTTGGAGTTCAAGTCCCACCTTAGCCCTAAAAGCTAGCTGGGTGACTTTGGGCCAGTTACACATACACACTCTCTGACTCTGTCTCTCTCCCTCCCCCCTCCCTCTCCCTCCCCCCCCTCTCTTGCTGAATATTTGTAGTTGAAATGAGGAGTCCATGTTTGTTTTCTTGCAGACATTTTATTCCCAAACTAGTGTTACATGATGTTAACTAGTTTGGGTGATGAAACATCTGCAAGAAAACAACCAACCTCAGACAGGACCAAGGACCTCTCATATTCTCTCTCAGCCCAACCCACCACACAGAGTTGTTGTGAGGAAAAGTGGAGGAAGAAAGTGTACCAGATGTATTCACCGCCTTCACTTAATTATAACAACAAGGAAGGTGGGATTACAAATACCTATCTAATTAAGCCTCTTGCAATTGAAAAACTCCAATGCAATTAGTTACTAAAAGGGCATCTGACTAAACTAGTCAATATTTCCAATGCTGGCTATCAGATTAAGTTTATCACAGAAGTCTCAGAATCTAAAATGAAACTTGGTTGCTTATGAAAAGGCATGCAAAGGCATGTGTTCCTTCTTTATCCCATCAGAAATAGCTTTCCCAATTCATGCCTACCCTCAGGCTCAGTTGCTAAGTACTTATTGTGAATTGATGCTTAATTAACTCCCCCAGCCACCATCACTCCTGTAACCACTCATTACTATAAGAATCCAGATCTTAGTTAAATTGCCCTATGTTTAGTAAAGTAAATATTGAAAAGTTTGTTATCTTATTAACGAGTCACATCATTTGAATTGTTGCTGAAACATTATTCTGGGTGATGCTAAAATACCACAATAAACGTCTGAGTGTTCCTACTGCGATAACAATTTTAATGTAAATTTGGACAGAAAGTTTGCATCTTGCTGAAAGTCAGCAAGGTAATTAAGATGTGAGGTGAAGCTTTAAGCATAAATGGCAAACATTAGTAATAAATCTGAAAGGGCAGGCAACGTTGTTGGTTTTTTCCTGAGATTCATTTAGTTGTCCACACATTTTAAGTTTGCATTAAGCTTAATTTTATTTCCTGCTATGTGAAGACCACGGATTGGTTTGCATAAAACTCAGGAAGGAAATCTTATAGGGTTGGCAACAATGTAAAAAATGTTATTTACATTTTTATGTTATTATATGTATACTTAGGAGATGCTTCTCTTGAATTGCTGGGCACCACCAGTTTACTTTGTCTGTGCAATTACACATTTATGCTTATGCATTGATGATTAAAATATTTATACCCCACCTTTCAGCTGTGGTTTCCAAGACAGTTCACAACATGAATTAGAAATGAATAGTACAACAAATGTAGTTAAATTAAATTAAGGCAAAAGTAAAGAATGCTGTTTAGAAGAGCAGCTTCTGATCAGAAGACAAAGCTGAATCAAGAAATTAAATTATATGAAGATTTCAATGTCTTCAGTTGAATTCTAAGAGCCATCAAAGAAGACAGGGTATTTCCTTGGAGAAACCATCAATAAAATAACATCAACCTTAGTTAGCCAGATGATCAGCTTCAGAGTGATATGGCATTTTAGATAGGATTGCCAGACAAATTTGTAAGAGTTCTTCAGTATCAGATCCAAACACTTTTAAGATTCATTTTTTCAAAAGCAAACTGGTAGACACTGAAGTTATTTAACTACTTAGCACCAGTGAGACTTGTTGCCTACTGCCAATATTAGATAATAGGTTTTCTTTTTAAACACAGCAGGTAAAGCACTTTGTCTGTCTAAGCTGATTGTGAAGATGGATAAATAGAATCAATCTGGGTTAGTATTTAAGTGAAACTAGACTGAGACATTTAAAAAGATCCTGGAAACAGGTGGCAAACTATTGCCTAGAATCTGTAGTGACAAGAATTCAATTTCAGGGAGACTTTACCTTGCATGACTTGCAATTCAAAGTTTCTAAGGTGTCTACAAAGGCAGACCCAGATAAAATGATTTGCAGTGGTTTAGGCTGGATGCGATAAAGATGTAAATGTTTGGTATACTAAAAATCTCATTTTCCAGGAGAGAGAATTGCTGATCTACCAGAAACAGGTAACCATGTTTCATGGCCAATGTATCACTTTTGAGTTGCAAATCTCAACATCTCAACAGATCAGTTCCTAGCTCAACGAACAGTTGTCTCATTGGTATATGTTTATGTATGTATATAGCATGTATATATGTGTGTTATGTATGTGTTTGGGTAGATATATACTTTCTCTTGAGAGCAGGCAACAGAATTTCATTTTTAATGTGTGCCAGTGCTCACAGTAAAAATAAATGCCACTAAAAGTTATTTTATCTTATCATCATCTTATCTTATCATCATCTCATGTTATCATCATCTTATCCTTTGGGCTGGGCATCTTTGTCAGCTCTGCTTAGATTGCCTAAAGGCACACCTGGATCTGATGGAGAAGAGAGATGGTGGAACTGCTCATATTAATGATACTTCTTCTAAATCCTTGGATACTTTTACCCAATGGCAATTCACTTCAACTTCCACAAGCCACACAAGCTCTTCCTTTTAATATGACAAGATAAATGTGGTTTGAAAAGAATGAAGAAGAGGTATGAAATGATCTAGGAACTCTTCCCCAATTTTCAGTCATAGTCATGATATTGTCTCTCTTTAGACCGAAGATATGCTCTGTGAGCTATCGGGAAATCAAGCATTTTATCACCACAAACAAGCAGATAATGTTAATTGTTCCACTTAAATTTCAATCTTACCAAGCAATGTCTGAACAGGACAGAAGAGATATTGAAACCTCTCAATTTCAATATTCTCTAGCCAAAACACCTTGAAATCCACTCCCTCCAAAAAAAATGTTGGATTAAGTACTGATTGAACCACTTTTTTTTTTTTAATGTTGTGGGTATATTTCACCATGAAATACCAGGCCACTCCATACTGGAAAAATGTAAGAACAAATTCTTATAAATTGGGAAATGGTGTAGAGGAATAGCAAAGGAATCTCTAGTCTTATGTGCCATACACATAATTGATATTGCTTAAATAATCTATGAAACAAAGTACCTGAATAAAACAATAGCATAATGCAAAACCTTCTTCTTCCAACACTAAACCCGTATGGAGTTCAGACTGATTCTGAAAAATCCAGGGGCGTGCATAAGTGCACCAACGTGCCTACCGTCCCTGTCCTATTGTTTCTCTTATTCTTTTATTTTTCTTATATGTACCCATTTCATGTATTCACAACTATGTATACACTTATACTTATTATCTTGTAAACAATTGGCAAATCAAATAAATAAATAAATAAATAAATAAATAAATAAATAAATAAATAAATAAATAAATAAATAAATAAATAGGTTTCTATGAAATCTGTGATGTGCTTCCTTCAGTGCAATGCCCTTGACTGATACCAGTATATATCAATGTATCAGACGTATGAATCACGAATATCAGCATGATCTGCTATGCTATGGCCTGCATTTATGCTATAAGCACCGCACTGTGCCAATGATCAAAACAGGGATCTGTTACTTTTGTGGCCTAGAGTTATTTAAAAAGAGCGAAATGATGAAATTTGATAATTCCCCTCCTAGGTCCTTCTTTTTCCAGGCCGGTTCTGATCATATTGCATTCTAGGTTTGTTTGTTTTTTAACAGCTTATCTGGTTCTCTTGTATTTTCTGGCAGGGCTATCGGCCAACAAAAGGGGGGAAAAACCCTACCTGAATAACATTTGTAGAAAATGAAGCTGGTGTTTTCAGGCTAAATACCTTTGGATTTCAAAAGGCAGCCTGAAGACAAAGGAGGCACGAGTGAAATGCGCTGCGATAGATTTCTCCATTCATAATGACAGGAACGTTTCTCTTAATATTACTTAGCTAATGAAGGAATAGATCTGCTGTGACATTCCTGGGAGGCTCATTTTCTTGAGTACAGTAGTAAAAGTTAGCTGATGAATGACCTAAACTGCTTAATGCTTCTACTTATAAGTCCTGAGCAGCAAGGCGTATCTTGGAGACTACTGGAGGAGCTATCCTCAGGAGACCTCAGTGTCCTTGTAGGTTGTCAGAGTCAATGAGCCAGGTTTATTTCAAATGGCTCCTTAAATGAACATTTATTTTGTGCCAGTAACACGTTTTTGATTAACAGCTCCTTTTGACTAATTTGCTTCCCAAAACAGCCCAATAAAGGAGTCGTTTAAAACATAATTAAAAGCATGTTATTGCTAGTAGTTAATACTGATTAAAACGGGCATTAAGACAATTATCACGGAAGAAAAAGGAAGCACTTTGAAGTTCGTATGGAATCCATGCATGCCATTTCGTCTATACTATACAGTGATAGCTTGCTTCCTAAGTTTATCAGAGTTCTTGGTAGGAGTAACTTTCTCAAAATTTGCACAATACCTCTAGGTTTGTTTGTTTTTTAATGGTGATGATGTTATCCATTCAATCATGTCCAACTCTTGACAATTGTATGGGCCAGGTCTCTCTATATCTTCAGATATTGCACTAGTTCTTTGAGTTGTACTATGCTACGTATTTTGGACTCCCTGTTGGCAAACAGGAACAGTTAATGTAGAACTATTCCACTTGTGAATCTCCCCTACCCTTCCTCCATCCCACAAAATCATTACTTTGGAAAACATCCAAAGAAGTCTCCAGGAACCAGAAATGGCTGGCCTGTTTTCAAACTGGAAATGAAGGTAAGAGATACATTCTTTGTTCTTGTTTAAAACTGTTAAGCCATTGTGTTATAAATGACTCTATCTTTGGGCTCTATCAATTTTATGAGATGTTTTCGTATAACCTTAGAAGCTTTAAGTTCTCGTTGTCTCAATGACAGACTCATTAAGATTATATCCAATTGGCTAACTGTAACCAGCTCTGGATATGAGGATTATTAACATGGCATAAATATGACAAAACTTGGGGTGATGGCTGATTCACTGTGCTTACATGAAAATCACACACACACACACACACACACACACACACAAAATTGTGAAATGAACTGGCAATTGTTCATATGAGATACTATCAAAATTGATACAACCCTAAAATACACAGGTTTGTTTGCATTACTTTCACTCTTCTGCTTCATCTAAACTGCACTAGAAATTTAGCTGAATCTTAGAGAAAATAAACCTGAGCCAAAACTAGTTCCTTCATAGTTTGTGAGTTTTTTTTTAAAAAAAAAACATGCATCTTATCTATGTCAATTTATTAATGATTATGAATATGATAATTTCCCCTTTATTTTAAAGAGACTTCCCTTCCCATCCCCACCATTTCCTTTCCCCAGCATTTTCCTTGGCCCCATTGGAGTTCATAATATTAAATTTATTGATACTGACAGCTCCATCACATAAGGTATAATATTATGAGATCATCAGTGGAATCATGCATTATCCCCAGAGCTAATCATATTAAATGACATTGGACTTTCTCACTTTAAGAATAAAAGTGCTAATCTTCTGTCAAATAATATAACATTTTAGTATCAGGTAAACTAAATTCAAAGCTAATATAGATATTAGGAATATTTGGCACAGCCCTGATGATTAAACAGCAAATATGTGCTTTTCCACAACGTTTTGCCTACCCCAATCTTGAATTTAAACCTACCCCATCTTGAATTTAAAAACCCTGTGAAGAAAAATACTTTGTGTTTTTAAGCAAGTAAATCATAAAAATTAAGGATTGTTTATCCCCAGAAGCTGTGCTATAGAAATCATTTTATGTTTTGGTTACACTCTCCCAAATAATGATAGAACCAGGAGGGTTGATGTTACAGCAATTATTGAGTGAACAGGAAAAAAAAACCCGATACAGAATAGTAAAAATAATATTTCCAATAACATTGCTAATAGTGACAATAAGTGTAATGTTTTTACATGTTATTCTTCTTTGAAGATGATTTTTGAGGACTGAAGCTTTTCAAGTTGAGAGACTTCTGCTTCACTTTGTTTCTTGTCAGTGTTCCTGGACTCTGCTGCCAATTTCTTCCTTCTGCAGAGAAAATGGAAGAGATTTGGATTTAACATTAAGCCTAGACACAGACTGTAATTTGCTAAAAAAGAAGGGCCATGCTAGAAATCCTTGCAAACAGAAAGGTCGTTATCTTTAGCACATTTGTTTGGTAATAAGTTCCCTTGGAATCCAGTGGACTTAACCCAAAAGAGATTTTAGAGTGGTCTTACAATGTCCTTTTTCCTTTTCTTTCAGAAATAGCTTCCTTCTTTTTGTATAAAAACTTCAAATCCATGATAAGGGCAACACTAAGACTGTCTTTTCCCCTCTTGTTTGGCTTAAATAAAACGAACCTAAATAAAAGGCCCACTCCACTTACTAGTTGATCATCTGAAACAATGGTCACCAACCGGTGGGCCGCGGACCACTGGTGTTCCATGAGAAAATTTTGGTGGTCCACAGAGAAATGTCACCCAGAGCAGCCCTCAAAGCAATTAATCCAGGCTGTGCAGAAACACAAGGCTGTGTCACCCACATGGCCCATGGGAACTCACCCCGCCCACTCATTCCTTACCTGGCAAACTTGCCTGCTAAGTTGCTATTTTTCCTTTTTCCGACCATCAGCTATTCTGCTCTGCAGGCAAATTTAGATTAGCTAGGAAGCAGGAAATGGTTGGATTTTCTAGCTAGTCTTTAGATCTTCGGCTCTGCTTTTAAGCACAGCCGAATCTCCCTTAGGATTGAAGGTTCTATTATTCAATGCAGACTCACGGCAAGCAAATTTTATGTGACAGATTGAGCTAGCTGATGGCAGATAGATAGATCACTGAATGATTCTGTGAGCAACTCAATCTGCCTGCCTGCTTTGCCTGATTTTGGGTAAAAGTTGCTCCTTTTTTTATAAAAAATTCAATATTTACATACATGGTGTGTTGTGAGTTAATTTTATGAGTTTGCTTGCTAGCAAATTTTATTTGACAAACTGAGCTACCTGATGGCAGATAGATAGATCTCTGAATGAATCTGTGATTCTGTGAGCAACTCAATCTGCCTGCCTGCTTTGCCTGACTTTGGATAAAAGTTGCTCTTTTTTAAATAAAAAAATCAATATTTATATAAATATTTATAATATTTACATACAAGCCATGCTCAGCCAGTCACATGACTACCAAGCCACACCCACACATTAGGCCATGCCCACAGAACCAGTTAGTGGTCCCTAGGATTTAAAATTATGCATTTGGTGGTCCCTGAGGTCCAAAAGGTTGGCCACCCCTTATCTAAAACATATGATGAACAATTGTAGGAATCGGGGATGTCTAATCAAACAAAGAGAAAGACTAAGGGTGACATGACAGCCATCTTCCAATGTTTGAGGAGCTGCCACATAGAAAAGGGGGACAACCTATTCTCCAAAGCACCTGAATGCTGGACAACAAGTAAAGGATGGAAATTTATCAAAGACAGATCCTCAGCCTAGAGCTAAGGTGAAAGTTCCTGACAGTGAGAACAATTAATCAGTGGAATGGCTTGCCTTCAGAAGTTGTGGGTGCTCCCTCACTGGAGCTTTTTAAGAAGACATTGGGCAGCCATTTGTCTTGGATGGTCTCCTGCTTGAGCAGGGGTTGGATAAGAAAATATCCAACTCTGCTATGCTGTTATTAAATAAAAGCCATTTGGAGCCATTTGGGATGCCATGCCTGTTATATTGGCTTAATCATCAGACCATTTATGATTAAGATCTAAGAAAGATCAAACTATACTCAGACTTCTCTATGAGAATGGCAGCGAGAATTAGGCAAACCTAATAATAGGTTTCCCTGGCAGATTGTTGTTAAATTTACCAGGTTTGGATTTCACAGTCAGGAACTACATGTAATATTAAATTACGATCTGGTGTTTAATATCCTTTGTATGTAATAATTTAACTTAGCACCCCTACAACCTTTGGGGCATCAGGGACCAGTTCTGTGGAGAGAGGTTTTTTCCACAGACAGGAGGGAGTGTGGTTTCATGTGCTGCCTGAATCCCATGGATGGAGCTTTGCTTGTTTGTGTTGCTTGGTTTCTGGCATGAGGCAGCCCGATGCCAGTCCATGGACCTCGGATTGGTGATTCCTGGTTTAACTGCTTGCTATAATCACTGCCTCTATTTTCATATATCCTTCAAGCAGCCTTTGCAAAATTACTAGTACTGGGCTGTGCCTTGGTTACACGTAAACTTATATCAAAATGTTATAAACAGATAAGAGTAATTATCAAGATAGATATAAGCTATGTTCAAGGATTCAGAAACAAGGACAATAACTTATACTAGTGAATCAGTCAGCATTTTAAAATGTAGTATAATTAATGATTTAATAATAATAGTATCATGAATGATACAGTTATTAATGTTTTTTTTAAAAAAGGGATTCCTTACCTATCTTACTACACAAAATATAACATGGAGGATGGGATGCTTCCTCCCAAAACTCTTAATGTGATATGACAATAAATATTGCTGTAAGATGTAAGCAATAAAAATGGTTGTTATGGCAAATCAATAAAAATGAAACTTGGAATTTACCATGATATGAAAAATGTTGAATATCTAGTGCATGGCATTCAGTAAAAAAAAAAAAAGCTAATTATTTGATATTGGGAAGATAGGCTTAATTCAGATTAATAGATGTGGATTATAGATTCACTTTCCATTTGCAATCTGGCACTTTACTGATGCAGGGGAAAGAATGATGAATATCATGCCATGGGTTCAACGTTTAAATGATTTATTTAAAAATTAGGATCAACGCTTATTTGTTTTGGTATGTTATATATTTATTTGTGATTTCGTTTTTTCTGTCTGTTTTGTCTTGTTCTTTCTTTCTTTTTTCATAAAAAGTAAATAACATCCCTCCTAAATTTAATAAAGCACAAACAAAACATTTTTTTAAAAAAAAACTACAAGGGGAAATTAAAGCTTTTCTTGAGCCCCATAATTTCACTGTTACTCTTTTACAGCAAGACTAGCAATAGCAAAACATTGATCTGGGAGTTTCCCCCACCTTTTGTCCCTGGAAATATTTAACACAAATATTCTATTAAATATTTCTAGGGACAGTTGAGTCAAGGAATTTCCCTCACCTTCCAGCTGCATGAATGTTATGCCTACCAAAAGTAAATAAACATAATCTCAAAATAATCTCTCAAAGATAATCTCAAATAAAATGGGTGTAGTATGCACAAGTCCAATGACCACAAAAATGGAAGAAGCCCTACGATAACCCATAACTTTCATTTACAAATGAACATAACACTTTCTCCAAGTCAACATGCTGAATATTACATCTGGTGGCATCCCAGTTGATGGATGCTTAGTTTTTTAAGGACAAAACAGTAGTGTGGTGGAACAAAAGGCTTACCATGGACTGAGGAGAAGAAATGATGTGACTACATCAGCCTGAAACCCAAAAATTCCCTTTCTATTTATACTTCCTAGAGGTCAACTGAGTTCAACATTGATATAAGGAGAGGCAAAGAATAACCGATTTTACTCACCCTGGGGCTATTCTCTATTGGTTTTAGACTAACCCTAACCCATGAGGAATAGGGTTTAGAGGAAAGCAATTTCATGGGGTCACAGCAGGAAAAAAAAGATGTTACTAAAGCTTCTTTGTGCAGAAGTGGGGTGCAAGTGGGAGCCTGAAATATGTGCTTGACTAAATTCTGCCCTTTCAGTTTTCTGGATTGCAAAAGCAGAAATATAGATGTCTATGGATTGCCAAGAAAGGAGCTTAGAATATTATTTAACATTAGAAATGGGGTTTCACATTCCTTTCAAAATTTAAGCATGACTTCATATTTCTCAAAATCTACATCCAGCTTGCTTCTTACCTTCCTTTAATTTTTCTCAATTCTTTACCTAGTGACACTGTTATAAGACAATGTTGTTGTGAGCAAATATATGAATTCAGATTGCTTCCCTAGTATTTTATTTGGAAAAAGAGGTACAAAAACATTGTTTTATTTGGAAGGGAATGCTCATGGCTTTCGTTTGTCACACACAAAAAAGCAATTGCAATAGAACAAAATAATATAGAGATTACATTTTTCTCCTATATCATTTTTTGAACCCCAGTAAGTGCTAGATGACCAATGCCTGCAGATATATAATTTCAGAAACTGTTTCTGACATAAGTCATCTGAACAAGAAATTGAATAGCAGGAAACCAGATGAGAATATATTTAATATTTTAATACACTGAGAGATGATGGCCTCTTTGTGTGTTTTACTTTGCAACTCTATTAATGCTTATAAGAATCACTAAAAAAGGGGGAAAGACATGTTTTACTGAGAGTCTTTTAGCCCATTTATAAATGCAGCTTATTACTTTTATTATCTAATTTTAGGAGCTTGTCTTTTACAGGAAAACACAATTTTGACTGTAATGGGATAGCTTTTATGCCCAGAGAAGAAGAAGTTCTGTTATCTTTTCCCTGTCTTTTCTTTTTCTATAACCTTATGCAATAAAGACATGATTGAATATAACCCTAGACATACATGTCATCATTAGGAATATACCCATCTCTGATACAATCTATTTTATTGTCTACAGGACTGATTTACAGTTCATCTAATTTCCCTATGGTTTTTAAAATCAGAAATATGTACAAAAAGCAACCCATGGAAACACAATGGGATCTAATTCTACGTAGTTTTAAGAGAACAATGCCTAGTACAGGATTACACACAGAGAGTCAAACAAAAATGTAAACTTGTGCAATTTTTTTAACCAGTTTTACAATATTTTAATGGAGCTCAGTGTAGATGCAGTTCCTCATCTTCATCAATGATTTGGATTAGGGGACAGAAGGGGAGCTCATCAAATTTGCAGGTGACGCCAAGGTGGCAGGAATAACCAACACTCCAGAAGATAAGTTAAGATATAGAAGGATCTTGACAGATTTGAACATTGGGCACTATCTAACAAAATGAAATTCAATGGTGAAAAAAGTAAGGTTCTACATTTAGGCAAGAAAAACCAAATGCACAGGTATAGTATAGGTGGTACTGGCTCAATTGTACTAACTATGAGAGGGATCTTGGAGTCCTAGTGGACAATCACTTAAATATGAGCCAGCAGTATGCAGCTGCCAAAAAAGCCAACACAGTTCTAGGCTGCAATAACACATAAAATGCTAATAACACTATATAATGCCTTGGTAAGACCATACTTGGAATACTGCATCCAGTTTTGATTGCCATGATGTAAAAAAGATGTTTAGAAAGTACAGAGAAGAACAACAAAGATGATTAGGGGATTGGAGGCTAAAACATATTTCTGGAATTGGGTATGTCTAATTTAATGAAAAGACGGACTAGGGTGACATGGTAGCAATGTTCCAATATTTGAAGGGCTTCCACAAAGAAGAAGGGGGTGGGGTCAACCCATTTTCCAAAGCACCTGAAGGCAGGGCAAGAAACAATAGATGGAAATCCTAGAAATAAGGAGAAATTTCCTGGCAATTAGAACAATTAACAATCAGTGGAACAACTTGCCTCCAGAAGTTGTGAATGCTCCAACACAGGAAGTTTTAAAGAAGAGACTGGACTACCATTTTTCTGAAATGGTGTAGGGCAGGGTGTCAAACTCAAATTCATCGGGGCCGCATCAGCAGTTTGGTCCCCATCAAAGGGCCGGTTGTATCTGTAGGTCTATGTGTCCACTCTTTATATCATAAATTAATGTCACTGCATTCAATTATTACTGTTTTTGTAATAATGTAAGTAATAACTAGCTCTGAAAGCAGAAACATAGTCAGAATAATGACAAGTAGATATTCAAATGTACAATTATTGTACAATGTATTGAAAAATGTTTTTGGTAACAAACATTAATTTTTTTAAACATACAAATATTGCCAAACACTGTTTATTAAACATATGGAAAACACAAGGCATTACCTTTTTTTAAACTTTACTGACTAGATGGCTGACATCGTTTTCCTAAGGTCAGTCCATCGATGTTTGGCGTTAGGTCTTGTGCTGTAGCAATCCGCAAAACAGCATGGAGGTTATCATCAGTGATGCGTGATCTGAGCTTGGTCTTGTTCAGATTCATGACTGAAAACATCTGTTCACATAGATAAGTGCTCCCAAACATGGACAGAACACGTGCAGCTTGAAGTCGGAGCTGTGGCATCAAAGCAGGGGGAGGAGACGGTAAAGTTGTCGACTGTCGCATCCTGGAACTTCGCTTTCAGGCTGCTGTTGGACTGCCCCTTTATAGTGCCCAGCCATCTGCCCCCTCCATTTACTTTACTTACCTTTTACTTCTTTCTTTCTTTTACTTCTTTCTTCTTGCTCCTCTCCGCACGCCCGCGCTCCTCTGATCCCTGGAGATGTCGGGCGGACGCCACGTGATGACGTCACGTCCGACACCCAGGGAGCAGTGCGGGGCAGGAAGAAGTCGGGCCAGGTCCCGGAAGGTAAGTAAAATTTTTTTTTTAACTTGAGCCATTTTAAAATGAATTTACTCCGTGCAGGCACGGAGTAAATTCATTGAAAAAAAGGGGGAGGCTGCAAGGCTGGCGGCGGCACCGCTGGGCCATCAGACGAGGTCTGGCGGGCGGATTTGGCCTGCTGGCCTTGTGTTTGACACCCCTGGTGTAGGGTTTCCTGAGCAGTGGGACAGCATGTTTCCTGAGCAGGAGGTTTCATGAGCAGGAGTTGGACTAGAAGACTTCCAAGGTCCCTTCCAACTGTTATTTTGTTATATTATCATTCTTTATTACATGTAATATATTTCTTCCAATAATTTGAACTATGACTACAGGTATACTTACGACTACAATTGAGCCCAAGTTTTCAGTTGCTAAGTTGTTAAATGAGTTTCCCCCTATTTTATGATGTTTCTTGCCATGGTTGCTAAGGGAATGATTGTAATTATTAAATTATTAATAATGCATGGTTTTTAAGGGAATCTGTTTCATCATTGTCTTTGCTTGTCAGAAGTTCAAAAAAGGTGATCACATGACCCAGGGGCACTGCAACTGTCATAGTTATGAACCAGTTACCAAGCATCTGAATTTTGATCACATGGCCATAGGGATGCTGCAAGAGTTGTTAAGTGTGAAAAACACTCACAAGCAGAGGTCGGATTCTATCGGTTCTGACCGGTTCTATAGAACTGTTTGTTATGATTCTGTGCAGTTTGGAGAACCAGCAAATCATGCCCCTGGCTGACCCCGCCACTCTCCAGTGCCCCCCCCTCCCTGCCCAGTCAGCCCTTATCATGATGCATGACATCGTGTGTATGCCTGACATTGCTGACTGCATTCTTCCCCTCCCAGTCTTAAGGTATTTCTCCCCCCCCCGATGATCAGTTGTATCAATGATCAGCTGTGCTGGGATCCCACTTGCTGTCTTACTGCTTCACCCAGCAGGGTTCCCTGAGGCCTAGGAGGCCCAAAAACGGAGTGTGTGGGGGAGCTGCATAGCCCCGCCAGGCTCCATTTTTTGCCTTCCTGGGCCCCAGCGAAACCTTCTGGGAGCAAAAAAACAGGAGGCATCCCTGAGGCCCAGGAGGCAAAAAAAAATGGCGTGGGGGGTTTTGCTGCAAAAAAGAAAAGAGAAGAAGAAGCCACACTCACCCAGTCATATGGTCACACTCACCTAGCCACACCCACCTAGCCATGCACACAGAATCGGTTGTTTAAAAATTTGAATCCCACCCCTGCTCGTAAGTCACTTTTTTTCAGTACCCTTTTTTCAATTGGTCATGTGTCCTTGTAATTTTGAACAGTCATTAATGAAGGGCCATAAGTCAAGGACCACCTGTTTTTCATAACCTCATTCATCAACATTTCCATGTATGCATTGCTTCCTTACATTATAGCTGTCACAATTTCCAGTAAGAGTGAAAGGTTAGTTACAACTCTTCCTTTATTCCTGTTCAAAATCGACCCCACCTTGTTTAGCTGCAGTGCCTCTTCCGCTTGTTGATTTTGGTCCTAACCTGAGGCACAGATGGGTTATATAAACTGAAACCATCTCTCTGTTTAAATTCTGCAGACAGACACTTTCATTTTCTTTGTGGCTGAGGAATAACGCAAACATCTCATAAGCATGGCAGTTGATATGGGGCACCATTGTTGTAAAACAGCATTTCCAAAATCAGTTTCTAGTCCATCCATTTAAAACTTACTAGAGACCTTTACTAGTTATGTGTATTTATTAAGCGAGCAGAAATAAGCTATTCTTATTTAGGTAAGGGGTCATTACTAGTTACTATGTGTTCTTTACAGTTGTTTAGTTAATCATAAAGTTGTAGTATGGTGGCTAAATTTCCTGAACTGCAATAAAGAGAGGAAAATCTTAAGCAATATGTCACCAGAGAGCAAAACACAACAAGGCAAATTGAAAAGAAAGCGAGACTAAGTCAACCTTGCTTAGACATGTTTATAGTGCTAGAATAATCCATTTGCTTCTAGGAGTTTTGATATAAACTTCTACAAATATACATATCGAGCCACAACCTTTCTGTAAAACAAATATTGACAAGAAACAATGCAATAACTGTGCTTTCCATCTGGTGCTCATTGTGCACCGAGAGGAGAAGCAGTACTTCCCCTCATTTTTTAAAATCTTCCCCCAGACAAGACCCACCAAGAATAAAGAATATAACCAACTTCTCAAGTGACAAAGACGACGAAATTTTTCCCTTCCTAACCACACATTAGAATCAGAGCGGAGGCAAATAACCTTCGAAACCTTTAAATGTTCAATATTAAGGAAAAATCAAGAACACGGGGGCAGAAACTCCAAGTGACAAGAGGGAAGTCCAAAAGTAATGTTAGAAAGTGTTACTATGGACCGTGATGGTGCAGTGGTTAGAATGCAGTACTGCAGGCTAATTCTGCTGATTGCTGGCTGCCAGCAGTTTGGCAGTTCGATTTTCATTGGCTCAAGGTTGACTCAGCCTTCCATCCTTCTGAGATCAGTAAAATGAAGACCCAGATTGTTTGGGGTGATATGTACTGACTCTGTAAACTGCTTAGACAGAGAGAGAAAGAGCTGTAAAGCACTGTGTCCAAGTGCTATTGCTATTCACAGAAAGAGGAGTGGAGTCTTGGAACCAACTTTCACTGGAGATAGTCAACAGAAATTGAGTTTAAACACGCTTAGGATAAATAAATGTCCATAATCTGACAAAAATTTAAAAATAAAATTAAAAATAATAAATAAATTAATTAAAAACAACAACAAAAAGCCTCATAGGGCAGGCTTGTTGGACCATTACATTTTCCCCCTGATATTGGGTTTCTATGTTTCTAACCTGAAATCTTACATCATTGACATGGTCCTTCCCTTCTCCTTTAATAGTGCAGAAATATACTGAGTATTGTGATGCATTAATCTCCAAATCACTTTCTGTCACTCACATGATCCTTAACAATTAAATGGCTAAGAAAACTTTCTTAAAAAAAGAAATTGTAAGGAATTGGCCACCTCACTGTTTAATTAAATATTAAGCAATATTACAACTTACTAAGAGAAAAGAAAAATATGAAAAAAAAAATCATATCAATTGCACTTGTTTTATATGGTCATAGTCATTTAAGTAATTTATGCTAATGTTTTAAATATTATGTCCAGAAATAGAAAGACATATATGATATTAGTGAAATATTCATACAGAAAGTGGATTGTAAGCACTGTGAAAATAATGTAATAGTCACAGGTCAGCATAGTTTTCTCTAAATCAAGTATTATTAAATTAACCTTATTTCATTAAAAAAATAGAAACTTTTTGGTAAATCATAGAAATGTTTTCATTTTTTTACTATTCAAATGCTCAATTAAAACTATTCAAATGTTCAATTGCCAGTTACAAATTTGTACAACTGGCTTTATGTATTGACTATAAATAATGGATACCAACTTCTCTTCTGTATTAAAGAGAAAATGATGGACATTTTTCTTAGATTTATAGCAATGGGTGTTACTGTACAAATCTTATTACAAAATTCTATTTTATTCTGTTCATTAACTGTAATAAGACTTCTGCATGTGCACCTACTGTTCAGAGAATGTACAAAATCTTATAGCTGCACATGTTCAAGGCATATTTAATGAGTTTATATCATGACTCTTCCCTTTTTTGTGGAGACTTCATTTTTTGGAGGATGTGTGTTACCTACATACATCTTAAATTTATTTCTGTCTGTGAATATGTATGCATATTGTGTAGGTGTGTGTTTATGTGTGTGTGTTTAGACATTTCTAAACTTCTGTTTTCACTTTGTCATTAGTGCAGATTAATGAGAAAAAAAAATGAATTTCAACAACTGTAGAATCAAGCTGCAGATAACAAAATTGACAAAAGTGAAGGGGATCTGAATATTTTCTGAATACACTGTATATCATCTATATCAGGGATGTCAAACTCAAGGCCCATGAGCCAGATCCGGCCTGTGTGGTGCTGAAATCTGGCCCACAGGGCTGGCCTGGAAATAGCAAAGGACTGGCCCGCAGTGTCTTTGGCAGCCAAAATAGGCCATGGGGTGGCCCGTTTTTCGCTGGACTACCTCTTGCAGCACCTCTGATCTATATCATCTCTATCTATATCCATGGTTTTAGGTACAATTATACATCATAGCATGCTAGAAATCAATTGCCTTGTTTAAAGAAAAATCTGTTCTAAATATCTACATCTTGGATAATATAACCATGCTTTTGTATATATAAACAGAAGCAACTATCAAGCAAGAAAGTCCATTAAGCTTCTAAATCCCTCCCCTCCAATATCCAGAACAAAAGCAATCAACTTGATAACCACTGATAATCACAGCACATAACCTTCTTTTGGGACATTAGAGATACCACAACCTATCTAGAAAACAAACAAAACAATATAGGAATATATAACACACATTTCTGTGGAACCATCCAGAAAATCAAGTGTCTAGCTTTCTAAGGTGTGCTATAAAATCTGACACAAAAAGAGCTACCTTATGTTTTTCTACTGGCATGTAAAAGAATTCCCTTCAAGTCAACAGTCCTTTCTGTAAATTAAGAAGCTCTTATGCCTGATGGCCAATAAGGCACACAACCATAGGAAGGACATAATAACTTTAGAGTGAACAAATAGAAACATACCTAGCTGGAGGGAAAATAAGATATATTTTACAGAAATGCATACGTGTGCATGCACACGCACACGCGCGCACACACACACACCCTGTAGGAGAACTTTACTTCCAGTAATCCAAACATCAATCTACCCATGAAGTTCACATAATTTTAGCTACTACTATAAAGGCTGAAAGCAAATAGTAAAATTTAGGTTTAGCCAAGAAATAATGGCTCTGACCAATGTTTAGGATTAAAAATGAAACTACAATCCACTAAGATGTCATTTTGATGAACCAATCCGCCAATATCTTTTGAAGAATGACCAAATCAGTTGAGAGTGTTATTGTAAGTAACAGATTCTTTTTAATCTAATTTAGGTAGTCATTGACTTACAACCATTCATTTAGTGACAATTCAAAGTTACAACAGCATTGAAAAAAGTGTCTCAAGACTGTTTTTCATACTTATGACAGCATCCCCATGATCAGGTGATCAAACGAGGTAAGACATGGTAAGACTGTCTCCACCCTAAACCTAGCAAAATCACTGACTTTCTTCTGTATTCTCTCACAGACTGCAGAGTTAGCTACTTGAGTGAAATGTGGGCTGCATGCTGAGAGGTCAGGAACATCTAGGGTTTGTCCAACAGCTGATGCTGTTTCTGTTGCCCAAGCAATGATACATCTGCCATCCTTCTAAGATTAAGTACATCTGCATCACCGCATTTTGTGTCTCTCCTGTGACCTGGGGCATGGTGATCTGAATGCATTTCCTAACCCTGGTCTCATTAGGGGGAGAGAACGAGATTACCAATAAATGTGGTTGACAAAAGGCACGTATTATGTCTCATTTGCATTAGCGGTAAAAATGGCTTCAGCCTGAAATTTCGTAAGGCTGCTTCTTGTCATTTATCATGGAAAGTAGCTCATAAGGAAAGTAGCTCATAAGGAAAGTAGCTGATTAGTTTTAAACTCCTAGATATACCATAATACTTCCTCCCATTCAGGTTATCAGCATCTTTCATCTGTGTGTTTGTGTTTCAAATTCTCATGGTTTCAAACAATGGCTTTATCGCACAGGTGTCAAAGTCATGGCATCACGTTGCTGTCACATGATGTTTCATTATGTTTTTCTCCTTTGCGGAGCTGGGGTGGACATGGCCTATGCATGACACATCTGGCCTGCAGGCCGCCAGTTTGACACCCCTGCTTTATTGTGTCCGTTAGTGTAGTGAGTAAGAGATTCTCAGTGGTTCCATCCATCCAAACTACCAGAAAATAATTTAAGTAGTGTTGAAAAAAGTGGTCATGTCTAAACCAAGGGACTTCTCTTTAATCACAGGTGAAGAAAAGTCCCGTGAATGGGTGTTAGAAGTTGTAAACAGAACAGTGTTTGAGGTGAAATTGATGTCAAGAAAAAAACAGTTGAAAAGTTGCTTGAGGAAGACGAGTTTCTTTCAAAATAAACCCACAATTGAAAGACAATATTTAACTAAGATAATAAAACCATCCATCACTTTAATGACAGATGTGACAAATGATGTACCTCTTGGCAAAAAAAAAAAAAGTATGAATATTATTGGACTTAACCCTTACAGAGATTTTCACGGGTGAGGAGTGGGATTCATGTGCTCATTCCTGTTTAGAATTGAGTAAATTACTCATCCAACAGCAATCCTTTGGTGCCACCTTCCTCTGAGAAAATGACACTTTTGAACTTCTAAACAGAAATATGACCTATATATTTATTTTCTCCAAAAGGCAAATTTTAATAAGAAGAAAGCCTGCTGGACAAATAAACAGAATGAAAATATTGAAAAGACTTGCAGAAAAAGCAGTTTTGGACTCCTCTAATTAGATCCTTCTGCCAAAAGGCACAGCCAGGGAATACGTCTCAACAATATGACAGTTTTTTTTTAATTCTCCACTGAACCTGTCAGTAAAAAGAAACTTAATGCGCACCCTTTTCTCATTGACTCTATAGTTCCCATCCTGTTTATGTGAACGGAATGGCTAAACAATGCCCCTAAGAAAAGTGATTTTGTACTGAAATCTGCTAATACTATGTGGGACTTTGCTTTCCCCCCACAAATGCTGTACACTGAAAATAAGAACTGAATAAGGAGAAACAACTGAAAGGAATCAGTGACATTCTAACCTCTATTATGGTCTGGGAATGCAACAAAGTGTTATACACTATTTGGAAGCAAGCAAAGATATACTAATCCTCAGAATGGGTCATTCTCTTGTAGGGTGAGAAAAGTTGGCCTTCTTCCGTGATTTTGACTCTCACACATTGGGAGGGGGGAAAATTTTCTGCCCGCTGAGTCAAAAATTGATGCCTAGTGATCATATGGTATCACACTGGCAAGATAGACTATTGTTTCTCATGTGCCCAGTAGAGCTTGCTATCCCTTTCTTCCGTATAAATTCCCTGACACTGTGATACCTGAATAAACCACGTGTCAGGGTTCCAATGAATGCCCTAATTAAACCATGAGCCTCCACCCAATTTTCAAAATAAATACAGCTACTTATTAGGAGCAACATGTTGGCACGTACCCAGGTGAAGTCAGCTCTGCCCCATGTAATTTACGGCTCAACTATGACCCTGTTTCCCCCCTTCCCCCAGGGTGTGTCATAAATCACATTCTCCAATGGAGCACCATCGCAGGCTGTAGAGATCACGCCTCTGGGATACAGCCTTGAGAAAGGCATGTGTGGAATGTGCCTCTGACTGTGGCTGCCATGCTTCTGCACCCGCTCTCCCCCCTCCTGCCAATGGCAACTCGATAGCAGCCCAGGAATGCTTTACGAGTTGCTACCATAATGTGGAGGATAGCTTGTCTCTTTTCTCCTTGCTTTCCTTTGCCAGTTTAAAGGCGGCAAAGATAAGGGAGTTAGAACCCACGTTCAGATGGTGTTTCTAGAATACTCAATGCTCTTGAAGACTTTGGTTAAAAATATATGGGTGAAATATGCACTCATTCCATAAGTCAAACCCTGGCTGGCTGCTGAGGAAAAGTCTACAAGGTATGTGTGCTTACTAGTCAGTCACCCACCCACAAATTGACTATCTGCAATTCAGTAGGCAAAGGCATTCTGAAAGGAAGTCGTAATTATTTGATTGCTACAAAGTAGCAGTCTCTTCATTCTTTCTGAATGGAAATTACACCAATAGTCAAACCCAACTGGAAGATAGAAATCTAGACTGTTTAAGAATACATAGGACTAAGTCATAGAAACACAGTTGTCCTCCTCCAGAAATGGGCGAGTGTCCTCTCCTCTCCTCTTTTATTTCTCAGTTGTTTCATGTACCACTTAACAAATGTGGACAGATTTTCTTCTTCTGGACTAAGAATACAAAGAAACCAATTGGGCTTATTTATCACGTAGAATTATCTCACTGGTTCAATAAGAAGCTATGCAATGGAATTAACAGAACTGCAACAACTCAGTAGTTAAACATTTGCTTTGCATGCAGCAAAAGCCAGGTTAATCTCCTAGTATTTCCAGAGAAAGCTAGAAACTCCTGCTTGAAAAAATAGGCAGTGCCTCCCTCCAACATCAACAATATTAAGGCAGGTCATTGATTTGAGTCAGTATAACACGGATGGTGTAATTTGTTTCATGCTTTTTCATGACATAATTGCATGGGTATAGCTGATGCTGAGGAGAGTTGGTCACCAGAAGCTTCAGAATGTCTTGCAGCCACCAACACAGTTCCCAGAAATGTTTGTGGAGATATCACCAGGAACATTAGAAGGAAGGTAGCAAGCAAATCCAACTGATATTTCCAAGGGACAATATTCACCTTTGTCCCCAAGCAGTTAAACAACATTTACTTAAGTTCATTCCATATTTTGTAGACATTATAGACAGCGTAGTAAATAATGAAAAGGTGGAGCCTTGTTAATGGCAAGTAGAAAAGAAGCAGGCAGTAGGAAAATGAGAAATGGGCCTCTAAGTGGAAAAAAATAGGTGGTGGAATGGGTATAATGCAGCAGATGGGGGCCATCCTTAGCTCCAGTGTATTCCAGTTTCAGCAGTTCTTTGTGCATCTGGCTATTATCTGATGCATTTACTGATGCTTCTGTAATATAATGTAAATAAATAAGTGGCATTATTATATTCTCCCTCAAAAAAGGTTGTAAAATGGCATTATCAACAGTTAATTCAAGGCCAAAATACGTAGAGTGGGGATTTACAGAATTATGATGACATTGGTATGTGAATATAGATCTTTTTAACATTCATATTTTATTGTGGTTTTTTTTTTAATCTAGGGGAAATGTTAATATGTATTGCAAATCCACGTGTGATATGCCATAAACTAAATAAATAAATAAATAAACAAATAAATAATAGAAGAGACTTTACATATAGGCAACATATTGGAGTGCAGAAACCTTTCAGGTCCTCTAGTTATGTTAATATTGCTATTGGAAAGTATATAGTGGAGTCTGGCAGTGGGCTATCTGATAAAGTCATGTCATTGGCAGCACTTCATAATACCCTTTAAAAAAAAGAGCTGAATACCAGTTTACTCCTCAGACTGAAAATATATTATTATGAGCCTTGGGGGCACAGTGGTTAAAGTGCAGTACTGCAAACTACTTCTGCTGTCTGCAATTTGGCAGTTCAAATCCCACCAGGCTCAAGGTGGACTCAGCCTTCCATCCTTCTGAGGTAGGTAAAATAAGGACCCAGATTGTTGGGGGCAGTAGGCTGACTCTGTAAACCGCTTAGAGAGGGTTGTAAAGCACTGTGAAGTGGTATATAAGTTGAAGTGCTGTTCTATTGCTATTATTAATGACAAATATGAACAGAAATACAAATGAAGCAGTCTGGAGAATGATGTCCCACAAAGCTATAGTTGTGTAATTTGTTTCATTTTTTTTCTTATCAGCTTAGTGATGCTTCGGTTTGACCTATCCACAGTGCATAAATTTTCAAGCTTTCAGACCATAACCATTGAGAGAACTGGATGCGAAACATGTGAGGTATCTAAAGCTTTTTCAACCTTTGTTGCTTAATCCCTTAATTAGAAATGTTAATGTTCTACTGGAAACTATCTATATGGGGCTGCTTAATAAATTATGTCTTCATGTTCTTTTAACATTAGTGACAATTTGTTAGTCATAATACACTGCAGAAGAGAGCAACTCGGAAGCTGCCTGAGCCACTTTCAAACTTAAATTACCCACCATAAAGTGCAAAATTAAAAAAAAACATAAGAGTTTCTTGTAATACAAAATTCATACAGATAAAACTCTAATTTCCTGATGGATATATGATATTAATGTAATGGATACCTCAGTGTAGTTAAATTACATTAAATGGTTATTTATGCTTGAATAAACTTCAAGAAAGTGAGTACTGGTTGAAATAGGATAATATTTTGTTCTGCTAAATTATATGTTAATTGGTATTTCCTGTGTTGTAAAAGGACTAAAAGGCTTAATAAAATATATGCCAGAAATATTCAATTATTTCTTCTTCTTCTTCTTCTTCTTCTTCTTCTTCTTCTTCTTCTTCTTCTTCTTCTTCTTCTTCTTCTTCTTCTTCTTCTTCTTCTTCTTCTTCTTCTTCTTCTTCTTCTTCTTCTTCTTCTTCTTCTTCTTCTTCTTCTTCTTCTTCTTCTTCTCCTCCTCCTCCTCCTCCTCCTCCTCCTCCTCCTCCTCCTCCTTCTCCTTCCCTTCCCCTTCCCCTTCCCTTTCCCCTTCCCCTTTCCCTCCTCCTCCTCCTCCCAGATATGTTATTAGTTTAAACAATGTAAACATTCATCAAAATTTATTTTTAAAATGGATCTCAGAGTTTTTTTAAAAGCCAATGATCATAGTTGTCAATTGTATGAAAGTTTGAAAAGCAGAGCCATGTGCTTAAAAAATGTACAGCAGTCCCTGGCCATTTATTTGAAACTGTAGGAAGCAGTCACTTCCTGGGCCTGTTCCTCATTGCCAAAATGTAAGTAAGAGGGCTATATCGCAAAAAAATGCATGTCTTATACCACTCTTTCAGCACATAGCAGACAAATGGAATATTCTTATTTGGCAGACAAAAGAGATAAATCTTTGTGGTTCATATAGAAGCACCACATGAATCAGCAAAGGATGGTGTTGGGTAGCCTTGATTAATACAGTATATGGTTACACATTTTTCAGTGATTATAATTCAGGCAATTATTATATGCAGTATTCCATTTTTATTTCCAGATATGGTGATCTTGTGGAGTCCCCACCCCATGTCTTAAAAAAAACAACCTTGATTTAAAGGGTGGCAGCATGGGAATGTTCTTTATTGTTCTATCTCAGGCAGCAAAATAATGTGGTCTAGTTTAGTCTCTGACACACTGAGAAATTCTGGGGTGCTTTGAGAGTTCTCTGGGATAGAAAAGGTTGTGTAGAAATCAATAACATGATGATGATGGTGATGATGGAATGCTTTAGTCCTATTCCAATGGGTCCTTGGTATCCTCAAAAAGACTTCTCTGTGTAATAATTTGGATTGCTTGTGTGGCTGGATTCCTATGAGTTTCTACTAATTCTAAAATTACTACCACATTCCGTCTAAAGTGATATTCAAACCACATTATGGTTCTTGTAATTCTTTTAAATGGACCAGCAATATTTTGCACATGATAGATCTCTCACTATATCATGTCATATTAAGCTGAATATTGAGCTTCTTATTCAGATGAAACAAACAAAATCCATTTTACCAGAGATGTTCAGATGGAGAATAAAACAGCAAATCAGAGAATATGGCAAATACAATCTCAGAAATATTGTGCAAGGATATGAGACTTTGGTCTACTCTAGAAATACCCACTGAACTTTGTAGAAATGTAGACGCACAAAGAGGATTATATTGGCAAAGTCCTAAAAAAATAAATCTGTCCTTTCTACTTAACTGATTAACCAATGGGACAATATGGCTATTATTCTCTTTATGCTGAATGATAAAATACAAAGGGAAATAATATAGCTAGACTGCAAGTGTTGGAACTATCCATAAAATAATCCATCAAAGGCAGAATAGGGGACAGCAAAGCATAATGGATAAACAAGGAATTCAGTAGATTTAATGACAGGTTCTTATGGATGTTCTCTTTTCAAGAACATTTGGAACTTCAGGTTGAAGCAGGAAGAGAGTTGTGCATAATAAAACAAAATTCTAGATATGCAGGTATATGCAACAAACCTTAATTATAATATTACATTTTTCTGCTAGGGATAAAGAAACTAATAACCAGCTCTGCTTTTTGTGTGATTTTTAAAGGTCTTTTAAAGTGTACTTCACATCTCAGCAAGCTCTCCAAACAGTGTGAATACTTTGTGGGTCTTTTTGTTAATGAGGACCCTTTCACCTCCAAACAAGATCACTATCCCAAGATTTTAATTAATTACTAAAGTTTAAAATAAATCAGATGAGGGTCCCGCTTGATAATCCTCCTAGGCTAGCTTTCATTCCTTCTCATGTGTAATACAGCCCACAGTAAGATTTAATTTTAGCCATAATTATGAAAAGTTTGAAATTAAATCTTACTGGGAATGTGTTCTCCATTAATATGGACAAAAAAATAAAAACCTGATCTAGGGGGATTATCACAAAGGCCATAAAAAATTAATTTTAAACTTTTTAAATTAATTAAAACACAACAAAGGATTCTGTTTTGGAAGAGAAATAGTCACTGACGCACTGAAGATGACTGAGAAATATCAGGTCATGTTTAGAAGCTACACAAAATATGGAACATGGACGCATTGTTACCTTCATTGCACCATAGATTTGTGTTCATTTCTTTGATCTTTGATGCCCCCTCCATCAGTATCTTGCCATGCTTCCAACTGTAACAATCCCCAGAGATAGAAAACATGTCATGCAGGAGTGGGATTCTACCAGTTCACACCTATTCGCTAGAACCGGTTGTTAACATTCTAAGCAGTTCGGAGAACCGGTTGTTTGAAGAAATTACTGGCCTAATCCTGTAAGAAAGGCAGGAAGGAAGCATTCTGGTATTGCTTACAGAAACTGCCTCTCCATTAGCTCTTATTACATTCTCGGCAGGACTAGACTTCCTGTCTCAGGAACTTCTCTGGAGTTTTTTCCCCTCCTTTGCTGGTACTTTGCTTGTGTGGAGTTCAAAGTTACAATGGCACTGAAAAAAGTGACTTATGACCATTTTTCACACTTACGACTGTTGCAGCATCCCCACAGTCATGAGAGGCCAGGCGAGGAGATGCGTGCCTCGATGTGAGTGATATTGAGTTGGCCACACCCAGCCAATAACATGACCACCAAGCCATGTCCGCCCAGTCACATGACCACCAAACCACGCCCACCACTTAAGCCACACCCACAGAACCGGTTGTTAAAAAATTTGAATCCCACCTCTGATGTTATGGTGTCTGTTTACCTGCCTGTTCCCAGAATTGTTTATAGAATAAAAATAAAAACTTGGATGAACCTACAGTGAAAAACAGCATTTTTTTAAAAAATCCAGGAAAACTTAGGTAGTATAAGTATTTCTTTCTAAGCTTCATTTACAGCCCCCCCAGCCTCTTTGGCTTATTCTTTGAAAGTGTCAGGACACACACAATTTGTTGGTGGGTGAAAAATGTTGGATGGCAACAAAAAGGCAGAGATGAAAAATTTGGAATGTTTCTTTTTATTTATTTTTATTTTGTCCTTATGCCTTCAAGTCAGCACTGACTCCTGGTAACTACCTGGACAAGTCCTTGTAGTTTTCTGGGCATTGTTTTCAGAAGTAGTATGCTATTGTCTGTTCCAACAACTTAAGAGAATGACAAGCCCGAGTGGCTTTGTGCTCAAGGTGGAACTAGAATTCATAGTCTCCTAGTTTCTAGCTTGATGCCTTTACCACTACATCAAACTGGCTCTCAGTTTTGTTTTGTTTTGTTTTGCAACCACCATTTCCAACTGCTCGTCCTTTTCTCTTCCCCCTGTTGACTTCAACATTTATCCAGGAATAAATGTTATCTTTGCTTTCTTTATTTGGGATCTGTCCCCTCTCCTCTAAACTGGGTTGGTGTGTTAGTAAGACCCTTCTCTTCATTCTGAATTTTATTTATGATAACAGGTATAATGTCTGATTCATCACAGAATTTTTTTTCACCTGCAATATGATTCTTGATATTATTGAGCTGCTGAGGGCTGATATGTAACAGTTTCTCATTGTCGATTTAATTTTTCTTTTGCATGGGCTTAACATAGTCCATATTAACATTTGTCCCCCAAAAAATTCTGCATGACTTCTATAGAAACCACTGCACCATGTTTTAGGAGGTACATGCAGGATACCATTGCTACTAAGATGTCACTGTCAGATTTTCAAAGTGATAATCTGGGTCTAGAAACTATCCTATACTGTGTGTTTATTTGCCCATCAAGAAAAGGAATGGCACTCTGGTCTATAGAGGAAAACTTATTTAAAGCTGCTTGATTATAGGGGTCTCTGTGTCCTTCTCACTGGCTGGGAGCCAAAATACACTCTGGAAATGACCTTTACTCTTACATTTGGAAATGACCTTTACTCTTTCATGTAGTGTTCCTTAGCTTAGTTTAAAATTCATCATGTTATTCCATTTTCTTCTCTTTATTTATTCCTTTTGCAAAGGCAGTCACCTTATTTCTTGGTAAGCATCGATTTTCATGGTCACAGTGGCTTCCAGCCAACATCCAATGTGGCATCTGAGGAATGCAGCAATGATTAGGCAGAACAAACCAAGACCGCAAAACCATGCCACTGATGATCTATCAAACACCGACAGACAGACAAAAGAAAGCATGAAATATCTTCTAATGCCTTCATCCTTCTTCATCCGTGTGAGTCATATCTTCTCTGTTAACTTCCATTATTTCAAGTAGAGGACATCATGTAACTTACAAAGAATTTTTGTTCATGTGGAATGGTGCTCAGGGGAAATACAACAGCACATACTTTGGTCAAAGCAACAGCTTGGAAACACGTTGAAAGCCATTTTTCATCTTAATAGTAAATAAAAGACTCCCTGGCTAAATGCCCTCTGCTATATTCCTATAGTATAAAGCTGAATGTATTTCACGAAAGTTGTACCACTTAACAATACTTGACATGTTTTGTTTTACTTACTTCAAAGAATGTTATTATAGCTGACCTTTTGGGCACAATCATTTTCTCTTCTTCTTCTTCTTCTTATCTAGCACAGTCTAGTTCTCCTACGTTCCCTCTATGGCATTTTTTTGTAACAGTCATAATTAATTCACAGACTGAAACAAAGCCAGAAGGTTAAGAAAAAAAAATACAATTTATTTGTGTTTTATACTCGCTCTGTCCTGCTAATATCTTGTTTCTTTAGCTTAAAATATTATTTTGTCAGCCCGATATGTAACAGGAAATAGAAGAAAATGTACTTTTGAAACCTGAATAAGTCTTTTTAATTGATTTCCAGATATTAAATTTGTTTACAAGTTAGAATGCATGTTGATGGACTATTGGGTACATAAGGATGAACAAACTGGAACTATGAAGATAAGAAAAGAAATTGGGATCTTTATTTACATGGACTTTTATTTGTTGTTTATTTACAGTTGAAAAGTTCATTATTGTACTTTGCCAAGGTCTGTCCTGGAGTTTCTTGAATTGTCCTGTCCGTCTGTCCATCGTGCCCCCCACTGGTCATAATGAGAAAGAGATTTCTGTTTTCTATTTCATTTTCAGGATGGTTTAAAAATAAAAATATTTTGGTGATGATTTTTTTTCTGTTATTTTATTATTCTGCATTGTCAGAAAGTGTGGTGGGTGTTTTTATTTTGGTTTTTGGTTTTCTTCATCAGTCATCTGCCTTCTTAATTTCTGTATTTTCTCATATGGAAGAGTCCCAAAGAAAGAACTCTTACATTTATAATTTCACTTGTGATTTAGGTGATCAAAAACTGATGAAAATATAATTCAGTCCTTCATTGGTAATTGAACTCTTTGTTCCCTTATAAAAACAATAGGAATATCCAACTCATTTATGAGCATTCCTCCAATGTTTAATTTTTCATTAGATTTTTTTGACAAGAAAATCAAAAGAGGGGAAAAACTATATAGAAAATGTAAAATAGTATAAGATATGGAATAGAATACAAAAAGGAGCATGAAATTGAGTTTTGTGTCTGTATAAAGAAGTTCAACCCGGGACCATGCTATTTTCAAAAAAGATGTTTTACTTGTATTTTGTATGTGTGAAAACCCAAATAAAACTTTATTAAAAAAAAAAAAATTACAGACCCCTCACATCCTGGACATAAACTGTTTCAACTCCTTCCCTCAAAATGACGCTATAGAGCACTGCACACCAGAACAACTAGACACAAGAACAGTTTTTTTCCCGAAAGCCATCACTCTCCTAAACAAATAATTCCCTCAACACTGTCCAACTATTTACAAAGTGTGCACTACTATTTCTGTTAATCTTCTCATCGCTCCTTATCACCCATCCCCTCCCACTTGTGATTGTAGGACTGTAACTTTGTCTCTTGTATCCTTACGATTTATATTGACTGTTTTCTAGTATGATTTGATTGTTGATTGTTGATGGTATTACTATCATTAAGTGTTGTACGTTATCATTCTTGATTCTTAATGAATGTATCTTTTCTTTATGTATACTGAGAGTATTTACACCAAGATAAATTCCTTGTGTGTCCAATCACACTTGGCCAATAAAGTATTCTATTCTATTCTATTCTATTCTATTCTATTCTATTCTATTCTATTCTATTCTATTCTATTCTATTCTATTCTATTCTATTCTATTCTAATTCAGGATACTTTGATAGCTAAAGTGAAGAAGGAGAAAGTACACCTTTGGATTCCATGTACAAATACCTAATTGGGCAACCAGAACTTTCTTTAATTGCCCTGATGGAAGACTACCCAATCTCTCTCTTTTGAAGATGGTTGGCTTTAGCTGTTCCTCAGTTACTTATAGCCCTTCTATGATTTAACTTCTGAACTGTTTATCCCAGTTTCTGTTTAATGGTACTGTATACTAGCTTTATCTATAGCAGGGGTCTTCAAACTTGACAGCTTTAAGACTTGTGGACTTCAACTCCCAGAATTCTTCCTCCAGTCATGTTTGATCAGGAATTCTGGTAGTTGAAGTCCACAAGTCTTAAACTTGCCAAGTTTGAAGACTCTTGATCTATAGATTCAAGCAGCAGCCTGCTCTGGATTGAGTTGTTATCTTTTTGCTCCCTATTTCTCTGACCATCATCTCCATTATTTTCAAGTGTCCTTCGCTCTCCCTATTAGGGCTTCTGGGGTTCTGTGCCTTGGAATGAAAAGCTAACTCAATTTAGCTTATCTATACCTATCACTTTTGACAACATTCCAAATATAAAAGGATTCTTAGCAGTCCTGTGATCTTTCTGAGAAAAGAACAATATCGTAGCTTCTTTCTGAAAGACTAAATTGATTTTTAATTTTTATTCTATTTCTAGGGGACAGAGCAGTTTTTGGGATGTCTCTGTATGTGCTGCATGAGAAAAGAGTCCTTTGCAAACCCCTACGAGCTTGATAAAGTCTACCTTATTGTTCCCTGATTAATGGAGGCCAAGGAGTAATCTCTGATTAATGGTTTACTTATCGGATTACATTGAATAACTGATTAAATGTTGTAGGCCTACTAACTGTTATACTGATATAAACACAGACAGCAGTTAAGAGTACTAGCAATTATATCAGATTAGCCCCAGTTACATTAATGAGACTAATGTATGTGGATTGGTGTCTGATGTAATATATGGCTTTTTATTAGTTAGCATAACCATGGTTTATGGGGAAAAAAACCTTCAGTGATGTAGTGGCAAAGATTTTAAATTGTGATTAGCCAATGAAATTCTGCATTTCCATTAACATTAAAACCTTATGTCCTTGAGATTTATAGTGTCCGAATATATCAATTGATTTATAGTCTAGTAATCCTTTTATCCTCATTTATGTGCAACATTACTCGATATAAGTGCCAGAATGTCTCCATTAATCGAATTCTAGAGTGTTAGACTAAGAAACAGGGCTGAGAAACTTTCAGACTATATTATAAATACACTTTGAAGTGGCAAAAAAGAAAAAAGAAAATACTGCAATCGTTGGTGCCCACTTGGAAAATACATACACTAATGGTGTTTATTCAAGCACCTCATGTTTAAGTATTAATAGCTGTTAAGAATGGATATACTTATATATTCAGTTATGCACATTTAAATACCATGGATTTTAAGGTAAGAAGTTGAGAATTGGATTGTAGCCTTTGTTAACTGTTTGTCACAATCATCTGGGTGAGAAAAAAATGTGGCATATAATTTTAATTTTTGTTATTTAATATAAATAATAAAGGAATCAAATAAACTGTAAAAGAATAAAATAATGATCTTAAATGGTTTTCCACTACTGATCAAACTTGTGAGCACTTTGAATTTCTTTGAATTATACAAGGAATTGATGGAAGGAATCTAAGTAGTAACAGATGGAAATCATCTGACTATACTTCTAGTCACTATAATTTTAGGGTACTGCTGGTGACTGTATATCATTATGTACTGACATCATATGTAAATGTTAAAGTTATTTATGCAATAGTGATGGATAGCTAATGAGGTCTACAGTTCAGATAAGGCTGTCATTATTTAATATATTCTAAGAGCTGTGGCACAGTGGTTAGAATGCAGTACTTCAGGCTACCTCTGCTGGCTGTCAGCTGCCTGCAATTTGGCAGTTCGAATCTTACCAGGCTCAAGGTTGATTCAGTCTCCCATCCTTCCAAACTCAGTAAAATGAGGACCCAGAATGTTGGCCCAATATGCTGAGTCTGTAAACTGCTTGGAGAGGGCTGTAAAACACTGTGAAGCAGTATATAGCTTAAATGCTATCGCTAATACTGTAAATAATTGGGATTTTAGTCAAAGCTGGATAGCTGTCCTTCTCCGTCTCTTCCTTCTCCTCTTTTTAATGAAGTGACAGTAGTATTCTAATTCTCTATTTGTCCATTGATTATTTTTAACTGGAATTTCTTTTTCAAATAATCAGGATAAGACTAGAATGCAAGATTGATCATTGTTAGCATTAAAAAAGAATTCTTCAATTCATTTGAAGACAATGATTTCTGTTGTTTAGAAATACATGTACTTTTCTGAATAATTTTCTACTTTCAGTTACTTATAAGCACTAGCAAATTCAATTTTAGGTGAAATGTTATCATAATTGCAATTTCCAGGTGGTCACAAGTCCTGAAGGGATGTGGTTGCTCAGTGGGTTAAACACACTGAGATTGTCAGCTGGAAAAGTGACAGTCCAGGTTTGAAACTTGAGCACTATGCGACAAAGTGAGCTCCTGTTATTTGTCCCAACTCCTGCCCATCTAGCCATTTAAAAGCATGCAAAGGACCCACAGCCACTTAATCTTGATAAATAAGTACCATTTTGATGGGAAGATGACAGTGTTCTATGTGCCTTGGTGTAGAGTTATGTTGGCCACATGATAATGGAAAGCTATGCTGGCCACATGATAATGGAAATGTCTTCAGATAATGCTGTCTTCCTTGGCCAAGAAACCAAGATGACGCTACACCCTAGAGTCAGAAGCAATTGAACAGGGGAAACCTTTACCTTTACAAGTCCTGAGAGAAATGTCATGATTGTTATCAAAATGATATTGGCTTAAGGAGGAACTCTAAATTATTTTGAAACTTTTCACTGGCAACTTCTAAATATCCTTCCATTTCTGTTAAGTACTGACACAACCTGAAGTTACATCTATCTATCTATCTATCTATCTATCTATCTATCTATCTATCTATCTATCTATCTATCTATCTATCTATCTATCATCTGTCTCATCTGTTTAGATTATAAAATTTTACAATATATGTAAGATTTATCAAATCCAAATCGTGGAGTTCTGGAAGATGAACACAGATAAAACATAACATAGTCATTCAGACTAACTAAAAAAATAAATAAATAAAACCAAATTGAGTATTCCTGCTAATTTTTACCAACATATCATATACACACCCATACCCATACTACAACTCACTGAACATTCTAACCCCAATGTCTTGAGGGAAAGCCAGATTTTCACTGCCCCTTTGGAAAGCCAGCTGGATTAGAGCCATGTTAGAGAGAGGCTATTCTAAGGCAGGCACCATGACAGAGAAGCCATATTTCCTAGGAACTATGAGGTGACACCGTTTCACCAAGAGGACACAAAATATGTCTACTCTGCCAGATCCAGTGGCATGGACAAAAATAATCAGGAATAGACTTCCTTGGAGTAATATAGCCTCATGGCATGTCTGGCTTTAAAAGTGACAACCAGCTCCTTAAATGGTACTCAGAAGCCTACTGGAAACCAGCACAGCATGTGTATCAGCTGTGTTATATGAACATCCATTTATGTGCCCAATACTGTACCTGCAGATTGCACCAATTGAAGCTTCCAAATATTCTTGAAGAACAGCCTCATGTAGAGTACATTGCAACGATCCAATTGTAAGGTGACTAGGGCACGAATGACCATAAGTGGGACCTCCTGATCTAGGAACATAGAAATAGCAATAGCACTTAGACTTATATACCACTTTATAGTGCTTTACAGCCCTCTCTAAATGATTTATAGAGTCAGCATATTGCCCCCAACAATCTGGGTCCTCATTCCACACTGACACACAAATGTATTTTGTTCAGAGTATTGCAGCATAAATTCAACACCAGAAAAGTAAACACAGATGGCTGAGGCTTCATTTAACTTCTTTATAAACATATAAAGTAAATTTTACAATACTAGTTGTAGATTTATCCAACATGGAGCAAACTCAAACAGAAGCAGACATGTTACAGTTCAGAGCAGAACAACAACTCAACTTCAGCAGAAACAGATATCAGTTTCACTTTACTTCAGCAGGCAAGCAAGACACACAGCAGAGGAGAGAAGCAGTTTCATTTTCAATAGACAGACTCAGAGCTTAATATAGCTGCAGAGCTTAATATAGAGCCACACCTAAGCTACTTCTAGTTTCAGTTTCCAAACAGTCCTCATTGGCTGACTTAGTTGCTATGCCTATTCATTGGCTGACCTTGTTACCATGCTCTATTCCAGTTCATGAATATACTCTGACATATTTGTGCAAAGGCTTTCTGCCACATTGGTCTTCCAAGTAGGACCTGTGACTGTAGGAGAACTTTAGATTTCATAGAATTCAGACTTAATGATGGAAGATCATACATACAGGGGGCATGTGTGTGTGTAAAACCCACAGCCACTTAATCTTGTCAGACCCATCTGTATCACATTGCATCCACATTGTAAAAACATCAACTCCCAAAAGAGCCGCAACATAGATCTATTAAGAGTTCTTTCTTGTATTCCATCAGTTAACATTGCTAATGTTCAAGGATGATAAGAGAAGTGAAAAGAACTCGAGGCATTTAGCTTTGGAGGAGGTTGTGCTTAAATCCTAAAGCATAGCATATCCTAGAGTCTTTGTATATAGCCTTGCACACACAGAGAGACTTACCTTTGAGTCAGTCTTGAATCCTTGTGATTACATGGCCAAGTCTAGGCAACATTTGCAGAAGTGAAGTCGTTTGCCACTGCTTTTATCTCAGAAAATAACTGCCCCAAAATCACCCAGCTGCCTTTGTATGTAAGGTAAGACTAGTACTCACAATATCCTGATTCCTAGCCATTAACCATTGCCTTACAGTGGATATTTGACTCAAAATAGGTAGATCAAGTCCATAATTCTTTGATATCAACCAATGTTGAATTCAAAAGCCAGAAATAAAGACTGGTATTTTCCCCCCCCACCCCTGTCCCAGTTGTAGATTCTATCCTCTAAAGTGTAAAACCATTTACAAGACAATGCTTTAGTCACAGCACTGGTAATTGTAATTGCACAATTGAAAATATAGTAGATAATGCAAAAATCCCTAATTGCAACCAGTTCATCTTTAGAAAAAGACTATATTGGATAAAGAAATTGCTTATTCAGGAAAAACAAGCCATTTACATCTTGAGCATTCTTAACCAGTAGCTCATCACGAGGACCTCTCTATACCCCTCCAGAGCAACTGGTGGGCTGATGGAAAGGCCCCCATGCTGCCTTTAAATCACATATGTGGCACAGGAAACAGAACAGCTATTAAAATATATTTATTATTCATTATTAGAAAATTGCCTACATGTGGTGTTCTAGAAAGCAGAAACTTGCATTTTTGTTGACTCATTAAAAGTCCGTAATGTGATGTCCTGCAAAACCCAAATTTGTATTTATAGCCTTAATTTTAAAACTCCATTTGAGCAATTATCTTGGAGCATTAAATGAAGAAGGAGCAAGGGGAGAAAAAAAAAAGGTAACATAATGATGGCACAATTTGCCTAGCAAACCAGCTTTTTTCTATCCCCAGAAACATCGGAAAAGAATTTGATTTAATCCTGAAAATCATAGGTGAGCCATGATTAGTAAGCTGTGCTACTACTGTCAATGTGTTAATAAATTGTTGTTTTGTATGCTCTGTGCATTCCAATTTTCTGTTTAGTAAACACTTAACACTGTAAGGTCTGCCAGGAAATCAGATGATATGAAACCAATTTAGCAACTTAATTTGTATTATGTTATGCAATGCTACATCCTGTGGCAGATACCAAACATGGCCACTGATGATTTCTTATCAGGACATTCTAGTTCTCATTGGTTTGTTAGCGGCACAGGAGGTTTTAGGAAAGGGATAATGGGTGAAGAAAGAGGTGATGGAAAAATAACAGAGAATGCATTCAGCATCTATGCTGAAGAAGACATTTTCGAATGTAACAAACTGGAGTGATCTCCAGTTACAACAAACTGGAGCCTTCTGTCTTGGCCTTCACATACCTGTTTCCTTTCTGTTGGCTACTTCTGACAAACATTGTGAAATTATTGCCTTCTACCTATGGTTTTTTTCCAACAAAACCAGAAAAAGAAAGAAATAGAAAAAGAAAAGAAAAGGGAAAGAGAGTGTAAAGAAAGGAAAAGGATGTTAAAAAATAGAAAAGGAACAACTTCCCACTTTCTTCCATACAGATACAAATATCCTCCTATTCTAAAATTAACAGTAGTACACAGTATTTTTATAATCACAAACAGTTCTAATCATAAAATCCCACAATTAAAGTTTCATTTATTTTAGATTCAAGCAATATACTGTATATATACAATATACACATATATACATCCAAAAGTGGTTTCCAAGTACAAACAAAATTAAAGTCTTTTCTTTAATCAAAATAGTCCATTTTGCCATCTCCGCCAACTTCATTAATGTCACCATCCATTCTCCCATCGTGGGAATCTGTAAATCCTTCCATCTCTGTGCATACAAAAGTCTTACTGCTTACTACTATATATATATATGTTATATTTATCATATATAAAACAAAGTCCCAGGGTTTTTTTCCCCTCCCAAGCTGTTTATCCATCAAACCAAAAGAAAAATATTCTGGTTTTAATTGTACATTCATTCCAAGAATTCTCTGTATATATCTCATCCCAATATTTCTTAGCTGTCTTACATGTCCATCATAGATGATAAAAAGTACCTCCAGACTGATTATATTTCAGCATCTATTTGGCATATCTTTCTACATACATCTTTGACAATTTATGCAGTGTTAAATGCCAGTGATACATCATCTTATAAAAGTTCTCTTTCAAGTTATTATTCATTGTACGTTTCAGTCCTTTACTCCACACTTTCTCTCATTGATCAAGCATCATATTATCTCCCAGGTTTCTTTTGCCCATTTAATCATACAGTCTTTAAGAAACTTATCTTCCATATTCCATATATACAATAAGAATATATACATCTTAGCAGCTACATGCTCACCATTGGTATACAGATCCCATTCAAAAACAGCTTTCTCATTTGTAAAATTGAAATTCTAAAGTTTAAATCTTTCTGGCAACTGAACAGAAACAAACCATTAATGTTCTACCTGTATTCTTCAGAATGTTCTCAGGGCAACTTGTGGTATTTGTGGCAGAAGAAGAAAAAATTGAAGAAGTTGCAGGATAGAAAGCTAAAAGGTAACCTCCTGACCAATGAAAGAAGATGCCTAGGGCATACAAGCCTAAAGAATCCATCTGTCTTCCTTCTTTCAAATACATTTTAGCCCTTTCTCCCTTTGTTACATTTGATGGCAAACTGGAGGCCACGTATGATCTTCAATATCTTTCTAACTATGTAAGATGCTGATGGTGGCCATCATTTGGGGTTACCAATATTTAAATAAAACTGCACTTTAGCAGGACTTAAGGTGACTTCTCTCAACAGGCCACTCCTCTACCAAGAAAAAAAATCCAGCCAATGGATGTCTTAGATCATGCGGGTCAAACTTGTGGTGTCGTGTTGCCATCACATGACTTTTCACGACATTTTTTGCCTTCATGGAGCTGGGATGGATATGACCTGCACATGACACATCTGGCCCACAGGCTGCCAGTTTGATCTCTAGCTTCGCTCTGCTTCTCCAACGGTCCAGCACCGCCCTGTTCTATGTGTCGTCTGCTTGGACTTGCAGGGCCCAGCACATAGAACAGGGTGTGCTTTATTCAGTGTGGCAGCTGCAGGCATCTCGTGACAAGGGGGAAAGAAGCCCCAGGACATGTGGCTACTGCTGACTGGCCGGGCCAGGCTGGGCTAGAAGTGGCACTTCCATGGGGGCACTCCTAAAGTCAATCTTTAAGAGCTGGAAGATGTTTCATTAGATTGCCATCAACTCATCGTTGGGAGAGATGTAGCCCCTGAATACACAAGAAAGGTATGTAGGAAATCACCCTGTCTCTGCAGCATCACTCATGTGACTGAGTAGGCGTGGCCAACTTGACATCACTTGCAGCAAGGTGCTGCCTTGCTGAGTTGGCCACGCCCACTGAGTCACATGACCACCAAGGCACGCCCACAGAACTGGTAGTAAAAAAATTTGAATCCCAGCACTGTTGTTAAGTTAGTAACACAGTTGTTAAGGGAATCTTACTTCTCCATTGAATTTGCTTGTTAGAAGGGCAACAACCATCATAAGTACCTGCCAGTTGCCAAGCATCCAAATTCTGATCATGTGACCACAGGGATGGAGCATAAGTTGTGTGAAAAATGATAAGTCCCTTTTTTCAATGTTGTTGTAACTTTGGACAGTCACTAAAGAAATGGTTGCAAGTCGAGTACCATCTGTCATTGAAGTGAAATGTACTTATGCATGGTATGTTATTCCCACAGGATGCTTGTTAATATATATATTATATACATAATTATATCATTTTATATATAACACACACACACATATGTATATGTATATACAGTACATATACACACACATCTGTTGTGTATGTATATGTGTGTGTGTGTGTGTGTGTGTGTGTGTATTTTGTATATGTATATGTATACATATACGTATACGTATATGTACACACAAAAGAAATATAGACTGGTCTATCTCAGTGTTTTTAAGAATTCTTCTTAAAAGTATCTGGGGAATTCTGGGAGTTGTGCTTACAAATGTTAAAGTTTACAGTATTTTAATTTCCAAACCTGAATTCTCCTGTGACCATGTTGATGGTCTAAATACCAGCCTGGCATTCAATGTACACCGAACAACAAACATACAGTGTTTCTATACAATTCTAAAAGTCATAATGAATACATATCACCAACCATTTTTGATAATAGAATCAGTCTCTGTAGCTTCATGTTAACTTTTGAGAAGTGTTAAGAACATTAATGAACCTTGTGGTACATTTTTAGAGCATTTGCTATCAAAAAGTAATAAGGTGGGTTTTTTTTTTAAAGATATGGACTTTTGTCAAGAGAATGTGCTATTAATGTAAAACAATCTCAGACACGGACATAAAAATATAGTTTTTCTCCACGTTTTCCTCTGACGCTTGAACATTTGGTTTTATCATATAATTGAAAGGCTGATGGAAAGCTGTCTTGTTCTGTTGTATAACAGATGTAATATATACATCACTACACTGTTTTATCTATCCTGGGAGCTTATGACAATCTCTTCAAGGCAATGATTTCCAATGGGGTTTTATTAATGCTTCTGTACTTGCTGCTTTGTTACCATGTATCCCATATGTACAGAAAATATTCAGGTATAAAACTGGATAATCTATGTCCCTTTGGAATCAAAAGTCACTTTGACATAATATTTTTCCCTAGGAAATCATTTCTTGAAAGATGTTTGCCCTGATACATTCCATTATAATTATATCTGACTAGCACTGTGAAGTTTTGATAATTTAAAGGTATTCTACGATCTGACAGCTCTTCTATAGTGAATTATGCACCCTTGGCTCTTAAATAGTTCTGCTGGCATGAGACAAGCTGGGATGAAGTTGTCTTTCTAAAATAATTATTCCAAGGAGCATCCATTATACCTTCAGGAAAAAAATGCATTACTTCAACAAATTACAGACTAGCCTATAATGGGTATTTTTGATAGCTATTAAGATTTTTTTCCGTAAGAAGAAAGGAAAAAAAATATAGAAACCTGAACAGTAAAATGCATATTGATATTACTCTGCCATGTCTTGTAAATTTCAACACTATGTAGACTTTTATTTTAAAGCCGAACATAATTGCTAATTACAATAATGTGTGTGTGTGTGTGTGTGTGTAGGTGTGTGTGCCCATTCCCCCAGAATCACAGCATCAGAAATTAAATCTTTCCTGAAGGCTTCCTGAATTGTTCTAGTACATACCTTGCTTATTGTTGTTGCATTTTGTTATTGTTCTTCCACACATAAATGAATATAATAATACTTTTCTTAGTTATGAGTAAATATTATTGGCAAATTTAAGCTCTTATAGGCTATGCTCTCTTCTTTGCTCTTCGCATGAGGCAGCAAATGGTCACTGCTGATTAAATACATAGCCCTGACTGGGAGAGAGATCAAGGTTTAAAATGATATAAAATGCATCTTACTTGTAGGTGTCTATAAAGCAGTGAAATATTGAGAAAAACAGTTGTTCATTTTTCCTTTTGTAAAAATTACTATTTGTTTCACAGGGTAAACATTCTGTTGGGCTTGGGTTCCTCCTCATTAGCCCACTTATTGTGATATGAATGTACTACAATAACCATTGAAATAGCTGTGTACAAAAGTATGGTTTTGGCCACTTTGCTATATAAAAATAAGAGTTTGTTCAAGAATTAAAAAAAACAATCAATGAAGAAGTGCATGGACCTAGTGGAAGCAAATGTTTTTGTAAGGATAGAAATATATGGAAAACTGTAACAAATGGAGTTGTTCAATACAAGTTTGGCTTCCCTTCCCTTCCCTTCCTTCCTTCCTTCCTCCTCCCCTTCCCTTTCCCTCTTCCCCCTGCCACCTTCTCTTCCCTTCTCATTTAGAAAAACATAGATGGAATAGCAAGAGAGGAGGGGGAATAGTTTAAATTTCTTGTATAATTTCCCCCAATTTTTCTAGTAAAGCAGCCAGTCTGCTTCAATACATTGTCTATACTGTAGAGCTATAATTATTACATAATATATCAAGAAAACTCTCTAGAGATAACATCATAGGAGATTATAGGCTGTTTTGGAAAGCCATTAAGGATCTATTAGTTGCCAAAGAGTTCATCCATAATTTCACCTAATGTCCTCTCTAGAGCTTTCCATCGTTATCTTATGTTATATAGCAATGATAATTCAGAGTGTTCAGGCGCCTCTTCAGACAATTCATAGAACATTTGTGCTTTGTTCTCTAAGGTGAATGATTATTTTACTGAAGATGCTAGTTAGAAATATCCTGCACTTAGAAATTTCTTCCCTTTTTCCTCCTACAATATTTCTTTTGCAAGCATTTCAGAAACATTAATTTTAGCTGAACCTGTAGTGGAATTATTGTCTGATGAGCACAAACCTTAACAAGAAACAGACATCTCCAAACTAGTGTGTTCCAAGTGAAATTATAATACAGTTAATGAGTTCCTGGATATTAAGAGATATTTTTGGCTCTACTTTAGTGCAGTATTTTTAATGCTATAGGCAATAAATATATGTCAGTGGTGCGGGGGGTTCTAGAGGTAGAGCTCTTACCTCACAATCAGGAGACTGTCAATTCGATCTGAGATAGTGGCAGATATTTCTCTCTCTGGGCTCAGTGAGTAATTGTTTGCTGTGAAATCCGCATAGGCGTCAGGAAGGGCATCCAGTCAGAAAATGCTCAAGCTGTTTAGTCACCCTGACTCCACCCCAATGCAAGGGATTACAGGGTCATTAAAAGAAAAAAAAAGACAGTGCATATGTGTATTACTGATGTGTAATTTAATAAAATTTAATAATATATATATATATTTCTTAAGTTTTCGCGGGTACTTACATGTATGGCATTCAGCTTTGTTCGGGTATTTTCCCACGTCATTGTAGTTGCTCTTTTAAAGTTGTAGCAACGTTTCAATATATATATAGGCATCTTGGGTATTCAGTCCCAGAGTGAAATACGAAAGGACAACTTTAATTAGTTTACAAATTTAATAATAGCACTATATTTTTGTACTTTTTCAGTACAAACACTCCACTTACAGATACCTATTTTTAATACCTAAGTAAACCCATATTCCTTATTAAAAATGCATTATATTCTTTATTGCATGCTCATTTATTGCCATTCCACCTCTATAGCCAGGAGGAAGAGAAAAAGGATTCTTCAGAATTGTTTATTTTATTTGATTATATGGTTATGAGGCTTATTATCAATGAACAGAAGGAAAATGTGATTCCTGAGCAAATCTCCTTGGAACAATAGCAACTGACATTATTAACCCTGATTTAGCACCTGTCATAGATAATTGTACAATGCAAAGAGATGTATCTGAGTTTGGAACATCTCCTTAATAAAATTGATTTCTAAGTTATAGTCAAAGCTGCCAGTCTAAACAGTCTCTGATTATGGAAGCCAATGGATTTAAACTATATGGCTGTTCAAATTTCTTGGCAGGTCCTTGGACATTTCCAATAGATTAAGATGCTCAGTATGTTATAGAATGAAACAGTTCAGGAAGAAGCTGATATATTCTAACATAATGGGTTTTATCCAGGCTAAAGCGAAAATCTTGAAAAGTCAAAGGAAAAAAAATGCTCAACCACATTATTAAAACGACTGAATCAATTTAATCTTTCTTATGGTTTGTCAAGCTTATAAAATATTATATTTCTCTTCAGATAAAGTTACATACTGTGTAGCTCAAAGTTAATCCCCGTGGTCTTGGCATATGTTAGTTAATTGTCTCAGAAGGAAATACCATAAATACCATGCTGTCAACACCCATGGGCATTTGCTCATCTGTCACTGTGGGAGCACCAGACTGGCTGAGGTGCTCGAAGACATTTCCTCAGCTACGTAAATCAAAGCCATTTCTCCTTCCCCCTTCCTCAATGGTCAAGTCGGAAAGAACATGTATTAATAAAAATCACCTTTGCCTCCAAGGTATGGGCTCATAAAAAATGATGCAGCTACGATAAGTTCTGTGTGATGTGATTCAATCTATGACATACAAGGTTGCCCCCACACAATTATCCCTCACGTATTGAATATGTTGCACTGGATTTGATGGATACACCATCCAAGTACTAAATTCATGATGAAGCAGAATTTGATGGCATAGAAGGATTCATGGGCTAGGAGACAAAATATGCAACCTGTGCTTTCTTTCTTAATAAACTACCTCATTTCACTGGGTAACATTCATTACCTATTTAGAGCAGGGGTCCTCAAACTTGGCAACTTTAAGACTTGTGGACTTCAACTCCCAGAATTCTGGGAGCTCTATGCTGGCTGAGGAATTCTGGGAGTTGAAGTCCACAAGTCTTAAAGTTGCCAAGTTTGGAGACTTCTGATTTAGAGAGTTCTGGATCAACTAAAAGCTATGCATTAATTGAAAACAGATTAACTTTCTCTAGCTAATAATCAACATGCACTATTTAGAAGCTTTTTATACATTAGATGGAGTATCAAATGACATACTATATTATCAAAGCCCCCCTTTTTTAATTGAGGATCTCTGAGGCTGCATGTGTGGTTAAATCATGTTTTAGGAAAACAGAATAATTCTTAATTTTTGCTTTAAAAGAAGACCACTAATTTTACTTTCCCATCAATCAGGAACAATGTAGGTAGATCCTTCATCCTTGCAGCAGCCAAGAGTTGATACTGTTTTGTTGTTGTTGTTTGGAACATATGTCTGTTGCTATAGCTCCAAATTCCATCCATAATCCTTTGGATTGTAATTTCCATGTGCACAGACATAGAGTAGAGTAGAGTAGAGTAGAGTATAATAGAGTAGAGTAGAACAAAACAGAGCAGAATACTTTATTTGACTAAGTGTGATTAGACACACAAGGAATTTGTCCATGATGTAAGATACTGAATGTTATATTTTATATATTTAATATGCTTATTGTTTGAAGCTCAAGCCAGCCAATGTTAAAATATTTTTAGAGTCCCACCAATTTCAAGGAGAGAGATCTAATCATTTATATATTCTTTAATCTCTCTGTTTGAAATCACTGAGGCTTTGAAAAAAAAACACTTAACTTTGGCTGGATCATGACTGCTTTTTGTTAAGCCTTTTTAATTCATCAGTATAGCCTTGAGTGAAAAAGTAACGTGTAACTTAAGAGTCAAAGGCACTTCACATTTTATTACCATATGAAATTGTATTTATCCTCTACCTCTAAATGGATTGATCCTTGGTGTGCATACATGTCAGTGCGGGTTCACCTAAGTCATACTTTCTTTGGAGAATTCTGCAAAAAAACATCATGCATGGAACTTGGATAATTTTTTTAATTAATTGCACTGTTTTCTCTTAATAATTTCTGTTGATAAATCACAGCATTACTACAAGTTCTATTAAAGCCCCATATTTTGCCTGTACATCTTCAAGAAGGCTTGAATACTCCTTTAAAAAAAAATAATAGCCCTTTCACTTCATTTTGCTGGGCCAGTGATAGTGAATAATATCAGCCAGAAGACTTTTCTTTGCATTCCCAGATCCTGGTCAACTAAATATATATTTGGCAGGCATATTGATATGAATACATACATACATACATACCTGGGAAGCACATTATTTGAGGAAAAAGAAATAAAGAAAATGCTGTAATCTATGAATAATTTTAATTTTGGTCCATTTCCCTTGCAAATATTCCTTTGCATGCTATTTTGAATTATCTAAAATCTTTCATCAGTTTTTCTTTTTAAACTGTAATGGTAATACATATAAAAAGGATGCACGGGATTAAGCCTAATTCCTAATTATGAACTAAATTGGGCTGCTTTGAAATATTTGAAGGATGTTCTGAAGCAGGCCAAATTGCAAAACTTTATTAAGCATTTGGAATGTGGAGAGACATGGAAAGAGACCACTCTGAAAAAAACTTGATCATTTGTTCCCAACATCTCCATATAAGGATGCCAGAATGCCAGAACTATGATGGAAAGAAGCAATACAGTTCTGTGACTGATAGCTGTCTTTTTTTCATCACAGTTAATTATTTTGATGGGTTCTTATTTACAGTGTTTCAGAGGAGGGCTACTGAAGCAATATTTTGCAAAAGTGTGCCATTATTCAGATGTCTTTTTCTTAATTTAGAGGTTGAGTTTTTTTGTTTGTTTTGTTAGAAATAGAAAATAAGAAGATTTGGTGGCATCTTTGGAATCTGGAAAAATTAACCCTGGGTATTTTCTTAAATTTTTTTTTCCACCTAAGGCATTTAATGGACTTTCAGTTTCTTTGGTGGGGTCCAAGCAGAACACAGAAACATTTTCACTGATAAAATCTTTCAACTTTTGTACCAAGCTACCTGAAGCTTTGCAAGCTATGTGTCTTGCAACACCTCTAGATATATGAAATTTCCAAAACATTGTCACAATAATCACAGCAGTGAACAAAGAAAGAAAACTACAAACCAAAATTGTTTACCTTTCTCTCCCTCTCCTTAGCAGAATAATCCTTCCATATATTCATTTATATTTTTTCATGTGTTGCTGTTTTCTATGGAATTCCTATTCCCATTCATCCAATTTTTCAATAACATTTGAAAAATAATACAATACTGAAATAAATGTTTATAGAGATTCACAGTCATCCAGGTCAGGGGTCACCAACGTTTTGGACCTCAGGGACCACCAAACTCATAATTTTAAATCCCGCGGACCAATAATATGAATTTTGACTGATGGTGGCTTGCTGACATTGGTGGAAAAGTCAGTCCCATATTCCAGAGCTGCAGTAGTCACAGGACTGTCCCTTTGGCCATTCCAGAGCAGCTGCTCCTCCACCTGGGTGCACCAGCCTGCCATGGACTGGAGGAGCTGCTCCAGGATGTCCAGTCTTGTGACTACTGCAGCTCTGGAATAGGGACTGACTTTCCCACCAACATCAGCAAGCCACCCCGGGGTGGATTTCCCTCCCGCACTGTTGGTCTTACCTTCCAGTTCCAGCTTGCATGGCTCTACTCAAGGTAAGGTTTGTTCTTGGCCAAAGGGTGGGAGCCAGTGGGTAGTTTGGCCATGTGGGCAGCACAGCCTTGTGTTCCTGTGCAGCCTGGATTAATTGCTTGGGGGTGTGGAGTACTTGGGTGGGGGACATTTCTCTGTGGACCACCAAAATTTTCTTGCAAACCACCAGTGGTCCCTGGCCCACTGGTTGGCAACCACTGATCCACATCATGGTGGTCCCAAAAGTGCTTTTTCAATAGGCAGCTGGATTTTCTGGTTTTTCTTGGAAGACATTTTGCTTCTCATCCAAAAAGCTGAAGAAGGTTTTTGGATGAGAAGTGAAACATCTTCCAAGAAAAATCAGAAAGTCTAGTTGCCTCTTGAAAAAGCACCTTTGGGACAATTCTAAAATACATTTATACCAATTTCCAGTGAGGTACACTGGAAATGAGAGAGATTTAAATTTTCAAATGAGATTTAGTTGCAGCTTCTGAATCAAATTGGGGTACTAACTTAGTCTAGTGCACCATTGTATCACATATGTTATAGGAACATATACTATACATATAGTGATATGTAGAAAATAAGTTCAAATTGAATATTATACACGGGAAAGGGGTAGCTTACAAATCTAATTAATAAAAGAGGGTTAACTGCTGATTCCTAACACTTAATCTATACATGTACATAATATTTTTAGTGGAAAGTCCAATTCACATCACCTTATGCTCCCAGAGAAAAGACAGGAAGTACATGTATTAAGTTATCAATCCAATGGGATGATAGCTATGAAAAAATAAAAATATTGCTCCTTTTCTATACTTTTTAAATTCCAATTCAGTGCTGGCACAGGCATCACCTAAATTATCTCAAAAAGTATGTCTACTTTGTATACTTTTCAGTAAAGTGTTCAACGCTATCATGCACATGACTGATGGTTATGCAATAGACAAAATAATAAACTCTCCAAGAGACAGGACTTGTAGGCTGTAGTCCACTAATTTATTCTATTATCAAACTGTAGCTTTGAATCTGATATACACACATAAGTAATTATAATAGCATTCTTTCATTTAGCATTTTGTAATAATTCTCTAAACCAGATTAAGCAATCAAAATACTCTTATTTATTTTTTTAAGTCTCAGGATATATCCTAATAAGTAAATATTTTATTCTGGCAAAATGATTACGGCATTATACTGCCTTCTTACTGTCTTCTTACTGTTTTATTGAATTACCATTATAAAGAGTTTCCATAAATATCTACTTCTGCTTTTTTTGATCCGAAGATTTGTTAATTTTTTGTAATAACATGGTCATTTAAACATCACATCATTTCATTCTCCCTTTTACTCATGCTCTATGAAATAATTGAATGACAGTTTAATAGGAATGTGTGTCAAACCTGACAGAATCCTAAAGCTTGAAGTTAATCAGGCTTCCTCAATAGATTTGGAAGATGCCTTCCAAATTGAGACCACTATGAACAGACTCTATTGGAATTTGAGCCTTTGTGGCCCTTTGTTAATGACATGGAATTCAGTCAAACAAGAGAGACATTGTCCATGCATCTGTTAGAATATGACAATTTGCCCCAAAGCTATTCATAGATGAAAAAAGTTATAGGAAACAGAAAAATGAAATCAAGAAGACAGAGCTTTGTATGTCCAGTTTCTTAGTTTAGCAAATGGTTCAATAGAACTCTCTAATCATAGTGCTCTAGGTGTTAAGGTATGTTATCATGAAGTCATGCTACTAACCAGTGCTTTTTGCTAGTTCTATCCTAGGAATAAAAAAGATAAAGATTTATTATGGAGTGTACGAAACCAAAGTATGTAACAAAATTTCAGAAGTTTACCTATCACCAGAGGGAAATCAGGAGTGAAAAGAATGGAATGGAAGGATACTCCCATCTTTTGATGCAGAAATAGTCTTGATACACGATTAATTATTTTAATATCAGAAATTCAACTCCTGTTGGAGATCAAAGTGAAAGGATGTACTGTTCACTGAAACTTATCTATCATAGGATTCAGTATGTATTTTACAAAAAGACAACAACATTTTAAAAAGCTTTGAGATAAACTAGCATTATGCTAGGTTCATGGAATCCTAAGGACTTTGCACTCAAGAAGACCACATCTACAAAAAACAATAGCTGTGATAGTTACTATTCTTGAGATATATCTGGAGGAAAAATGCTTGACAAATGTCTCCTATCTCATAGGTGAAAACAGGGATGTTTTCCTTCGGGATACCATATTTAAAAAGTGCGTTAATTGTAAGGAAGGGAAAGGAAGAATTGTGGTGGAAAGAGGCAGGTGGAGTTGATGAAGCAGAAGATGAATGAGATGAGGTGATCACTGGAAAGGGGGAGCAAATGTAAATAATCAGAATGGCAAAGAGATAGAGTCAATCAGTGTGACAAGACAACAATGTCTGTGATAACAAATCAAGCTTGGCACCAAATGAAATTTGGCATTCGGCTAAATGAAAAGAGATTTTGCTCCCAAGCCAAATGTGGCATCAAATCAAGTTCCCCTGGCTCATCACCAAATCAAACCTGGAGAAGATCCAAGTTCATTAGAAAGTGAAAATTATTGGGGGAATGCTGCATAAAGAACCTGATTGGTCTGCAGGGGGCACTAAAGGTTTCCAGTTGTTCTTCCTTGATGACAAAGTTGCAGCAACCTTGGCCAACCCTATCAGAAGCAAGAGAATATGTCTTTTGAAACTGTGAAACAGTGTAATAGCAAAACAAAAGGTTTTGCTTTAACTCTGATAGGAAACTAAATAAATAATAGCAAGATTTAATCTATTTTAGGAAGATTCAGATTAAATCTACATACAGACTTGGAATCTTACCATTAAGATATTTTGTGTAGTGTAGCTTCAGAGTAATTTTGCATCTGATTTGAAATGCAGATGAAGTGTAGATAACATTATACATAACTTCAGACGAGAAGCATATTAAAAAGGACTATATTCTCCTATTCTGAAGTTGCAGAGTAACTACTGTCTACTCAATTGCCTTTTCTAAATAAAAAGAGGGTAACCATTGCTATAAATAATAATGACAAGAAATAATTCTTAATATGGAAAGATATTAGTAACTGAGAAATGACTTGCAGTAAATGCCTACAGTAACTTAGAGATCCTGTTGCTATCTCTATTGCCAAGATCTTCAGAGAATGTTATCCATATTCCTATAAAGAAATTCTATTCGCTAGTTTATTCTGTTAAATGTGATCATCAGTGTTTGGGTAGTAATTGTAATAGACAGAGTGAATAGTAGATTATGCGAATGTAGTACCAATCTGCCAAGATTTTCTGTCTGAAAATCAAGATTTGAAGTTTGAGACAAGGTTTAATTTGAATTTGAAATTAAATAAATTAGTTCAAAGAAAAGACAGAATCAAAGTGCCTCGTTTTATTTATTTATTCTTGTCAGGCTAGAGTAAAAAGAGCAGGAATAGTCAATCCTTTATCTCTTCAAAATTATATAGCTAAAATGTTTGACTTTTTTGTTTCAAATGTTCTACTGGTATCTCATTTAAAGCACAAATGAGAAAAGAACAGCCTATAGGCTAATTAACTAGTAAACCTGTTGGGTGAAAGAAAAATAGAGGGCAAAAAAGTAGGAGTTTGGGAAGGATGAGGAGAAAAGTGATACATTTCACATAAGAAGCAGAAAACCAGATATATAAAAAAAATCTGTCACTGTTTCTCCAAGGGAACCTGCCTCAACAAAACCAAGATTAAGATACAAGCAGCAGAGAAGATTTCCAAAGATATCGACTAGATGTCTAGATCTGGATGAAGAAAACTCTGAGTCCTGCCCCTTTCAATTTTTTAAAAAAAACAATTGAAATTATTTTTCTTAAAACCAAGGTAGAACTTAATAGACATTTTCCTTGATAGACGTTTTGGGGGCCCTCTCTGCTGCATCACTATGGAACAGAATCTCCCCCATATCTATATGATCCACTTCTGTTAGCCTTCCAGAAAAACTTGCAATCCTGATCTTTCCTGAAACTGAGACAAGCATTATGATTGTGTCATTTTATTTAAGGGCACAACAATGAATGATATGAGTTCTGAACTCTCAAATTTTCTCTTTCCACTATATATTCAAAATGACAGTGATAGATGTGTGTGTACACATATATACACAATGTCAACTCATAAAACATTTTGTATACATATTTTATAGTTGACAACAGAAAGAAGGGGGGGAGTTTCCAAGAGCAGGCAGCAGTGTAGAATAGAAAGTACATTCCATTCATATTTTCTTCAAAGACTGATTAGGTGACTAAAACTTCTGCCACACAAAAATCTAATTGAAGAGCATGATTGATGACTCTTGGCTATGGACATTTTTCCTTGGATGGTACACCCAGAGGGATGGGGATGTGTAGCAGGATCAAGGGTGACAGTGAGTTACATATCTTAGTGTTGGCTATGCCCAGGTAAATGCTGGATGTAGAATGTTAACTTCAAATAAATCTTTTTTAGTTTTTGGGTGTGGCTCGAGGCTAATGATTTAATTGGAGTAACTGCCGGAATCCTGACACACAAGCTATATATCTGTATAGCTTGTGTATATATGCATTATGTTTGGGTATGGCTACATATATACTTTATTTTGAGAGTGGGTAATAGAATTTCATTTTTAAATGAAAGTATGTGCACAGTAAAAATGACAATAAACATTATCTTATCTGAATATATGTGTGTGTGTGTGGGATTCTACAGGATCGGACCAGTTCGGTAAAATGGGTTGTTATGATTCTGTGCAGATTCTGTGCAGTTCAGAGAACCAGCAAATCGTGCCCCTGGCTTGCCACGCCCCTCTCTGCCTGCCCCTCCCCTCCTAACCCAGTCAGATCTTATCGCGCATGCACAACATTGCTCCCCCCGCACTCTGTTTTTTGCCTCCTGGGCCTCAAGGAAGCCTGCTGGGAGCAAAAACGGCCTCCCAGGAGCCTTCCCTGAGGCCCAGGAGGCAAAAAAACCCTGGAGCGCCGGGGATGGGGGATGCTGCAAAAAAAGAGAGAAGAAGACGCTAGCCCACCCAGTCACATGGCCACACCCACCTAGTCATTCCCACCTAGCCACACCCACAGAACCAGTAGTAAAAATATTTGCATCCCACCCCGTGTATATATGATTGTTATTGTTAGAATAATGAAATGTAAAGAGGTTACTTTATATGGTAATACTTGGATAACACAAAAAGAAAACACTGATAAACATACATAAGATATACATAAAAATATTAGAGAAAATCTTTATAGTAACATGTTCTCTCCTTCCCTCATTTATATATAGTATCTTTTGGTTTTTAAATTTTTATCATAAGTTATTTAAAGTGACTAGATGAGCTGAGTATCTATACAAATTCTATAAATAAGTAATATTTTGGTATGTAATCTAAGAAATGATAGCATGTACATTTCCCTAACACTTTTATTTCTGTAAAGAAGTTTTGAACAAACATTGTATTGCAATTTTCAGAAAAGTGTGGAATGCTAAAGGCAAGTTAAGTTCTGATGTGCATACTGGTAAGAGTGGTACAACTTAAAACAGTCTATTTATCTTCTATCTTGCATCTCAGTCAACATCCTCAACCTTGCAAAACCCAGCAGATTATACCAGTACCCTTCATTTTACCATTTGCAACAGTTAATGACAATAGGACAAGTCAGCAATATTTAAGGTTTATTAATAGCAAAACATTTATCTCCACAATCACACTAATGTGTATATTTGTGTGTTGTAATAGCTCATGTACAGTATCATCAGGACTTTATCATTGTCCATTTAAAAAGCCTAATATATTTAAGTGCCTTAACCTTAAAATACTGTTTTTGTGCATATGATTATTCTCCCTTTAAGATTAAATACAGATTGTAAAACAAAAAAAGTAATTTTCCATTATTTGTCATGAGTTCTGTGGTAGCTAATGTAAATTTGTTTAGTGAGCAGTGCTTTACAGTAAGTTCTGAACATAATGAGTTATTGTAAGTGACACAATGAATGATATAGTTTTCAAGGCTAATTTTTAAAACAAATGTATCTTTTTAATGGCTTTCTGGATTATGTGTTCAATTTAACACTAAAAGTGAATCATTTATTTTTAGGCTATTTGCACATTCATTCTGCACATCAGAAATGGGTTAATGCATTAAAGGTGATATTATGAAATATATAAAGGTAGTACTCTTTGTGGACGTACATATGCAAGATCTAATATCTATCTGTTTCCCTGAATACTGAAATATTTTCAACATACTTTTCATATTCATTTTAATCTTGAAACTTTGACAGTTGTGGTTTCGTTTCTAGTCAAGGCATCACCTCTCAAAAGGTGAGCAAACAAATATATTACTTTGAAAGAGATTTTTGTATTGTTTAAAAAAATTAAAAAGATAGCAAAATAGATATAGGTACAACAGATTTAGCTACATTCCAGCTGTGAAACGAGCACTGTTGCATATTGAATACATTGATGGATTAATTATACGCTGGTAGGGGTGGCCGATGATTTTTGTGTTGCTCCAATCGAACTGGTGCTGTGTTGTGTCGGTGTGGGTAGAGATTAAGGATTTGGGATCATGGCGTTTGATTGCCAGCCAGTGTTCATGGATCCTGGTTTTTAATTGATGTGATGGTTGTCCCACATAGAATTCGTTGCAAGACCCTCACTTGACACACCCACACACGCTCTTATAAACAGAAGAACACTGACACTAATATCCCCTAAAGTCCGCAAAAGATGTTACCTAGCCAGGTAATGAAACGTTCGGAAACCAATCCACAAGCCTCATCCTACACCCAAGCTACAGATATTTGCCACTATTGCAAAGTGTTTTGGTTTTTTTTTGTAATATAAAGAGGTTAGTTGCCCCAATCCAACATTTCCTAACATACATGGAGCCTGTAGAACATAGATTAAAATCCATATTAAAGGCTAATTCTTCTCAACTGGCTTTTAACTAAATTCACTTTCTCTTTTGTTCACAAATCTGACAACCTAAAGAATGATTAATCTTTTTTGCACAAATATACACCCGATTACCAGAGAACCTGACTTGGTTTCTTGCTGAGTCTGTGGTTTAAACAGCTAAAGATATATTGGGTGAGCTAAACTTGTAGATTGATTAGCTGATTACAATAATATGTGCTAATTTTCTCACGTAACCATCATAGATCCCTTTCAAAAGTCACTGAGGAGAATTCAGAATCAATTAAGACATACATTTGCATCCATGGAAGCCATATTGACTTGTTTTGATTGGGTCTATCACACTTTTCATATGGTTGTCCTGATAAAAATGAGTTTTCCCCCACCTCACCCCACCCTAGCATGTCTTTCCATTGTCACCTGATAGTCTTCCTTTAGTGGAGTACATGCTTATTATGATGATAGAACTAAAACGTGTCTGGTTCAAACAGTGCTCAATTTATTTATGCATCAATACATTTTTAATTAAAAGAATCTGACAGGTACAATAGTCGAAGACTCCAAATAATTTTCAAAAGCAGCCTGTTTCCTCACAGACAGATAATCACAATCTGTCTCAGTCAGACTGGGCACATAATACTTTATTAAGATATACACCACAAGATTTCTTTTAAACACAAATTTGTTTTCCATCAACAACATTCTTGTGGTACATTTATAATAGTCAAGCCATTCTCCTTGCTGAAATAAAGGTTAGCTAATAGGAGAACTTGATTAGGTTTCTTTACAATAGCCATTGGCTGCTCCATATCTGCTCTAAAGCTTTAAATCTTTGTAATATTAGGCAAAGCACATAAAATATATTTTTCTATATGAACGTTGGAGACAGACAACTGCTTCACCTCAGATACCTCCAACATAAGCCTTCCTTAATCACATGTTCTCTAAATGTGTGAGGCTACATCTCCCAAAAAGAGCTTAGTTGAGAATTCTAGCAACTGGCATCTTAATATAACGGGAGGGGGTATAATGTTGATTTATTGTTAATTTAATTGCTGGGCTTGTCCTGTGTTTAAATATAGTTGCATGCAATCCTCCCACCTCCAATAGTAGATTACAAAGGCTAAGCAATCCTGTTGATCCATTTCTAAAAGTTTAGAACCTTTAAAAAACTTTATTGGGTTATTCAGTTATTTAAATTATTTTGGAGCTGGCAACAAACACTAACATTTCCTTTTACCTACCAATTATTCTTATAATTCTACCTGCCTTGCGGTATTGTTGCAGTATTGTTGCCCATTAAGGAAGAGTCTTCCCCTTTATAGTATTTCAAATCATGCTAAGTATATACCTTCAGAAAGCTCTAATAGTTTGCAAGCAAAGGATATTTTGGTTGTTAGCAGTTATTTAACCACAAAGAAAAATCTCATTGGATATACAGTGTCCCTTAATTTCAGGTTTTAAAAAGGAAAGGACCAGTTTTAAACCTGTCAATAGAGTGGGTTGAATCTATTAGAAATGTCCATGTTAGAGTATTAAACTGCACTTAAACATTCTTATAGTGATGCATAACTATGAAATGCTGGTATTAGGTATAATTGCTACCATTTCTCCAAAAATGTGTAAATAGCTCATATTATTTCAGAACCCTAAAGGCACCAATCTGGTCACAAATTAACCATTTGCAGCCACTGCTTGTGAACAATGAATAGAGAAAGAAAGGGAAGCATGTAATTCAGCTAAAGTATCAGCCAAATTTATATCATGTTTTGTCACTTATTCTTGTTGAGGGTCTCCAGCTTTTTAAGAAATAGCCACAACTATGGTCTGGTCATATCTTTGCAGATGATGATTATATGTAAATCATTAGCAAAACAAAGTCTTTATAAATCTTGGGAAGGATATTCCCAAATGACAAAACATTTCATGGGAAGCTGGAAATGACGCAGTGAAGGAGAACAATATATGCCTTCAAGAAATGTTTTTCAGTTTCTTTGGGGAAATGGATATTATTTTATGGAGGGTAACTTCAAAAATGTGAAAAGACAAACACAAAAGAATGAGGAAAGTATCTAATTAAATGAATTAGAGAAGAGAAGCCATAAAATTGTGTTTCTGTTCTGCCATAATACACTTTGTAACCCTGAGGCCATTGTCTGGCCAACAATCTCAAGTATAAATGAACTCTGACTCCAGTAACTTTCAGTCCTAACATAATGAGAGTGAAGAGAACTTTCCCACAGTAGCCTCAAAGGGAACAATTCAGAGTTATATCATTACATAAATAAGACAACACAACAAAATAGAATTCTACATTTAGCTTGCCTCTCCATCTCGGCTGTATGAAAAGCGAAAAAAGTGGAGTTGCTAAAGATTGCAGAGACTTTTATTTGGGCAAAGTAATGAGTGAATTGGCTAAGGAAAATCTATATAAATTCCCAATTTGTAAAAATAATTAAGTAGGTTCCTAAGTGGCCTAGTGGTGAAGATGTTCTCCTACTACTCGGATGGTTGAGACTTCAATCCTAGGCAGATGTTTCTCTCTCAGGGTGAAAAGAGAAAATATCCACTGAAAACTCCACATAGGCATCAGGAAGGTCATCCGGCCAGTAAAAGCTCAGCTCCATTCAGTTGCCCCAACCAAATTAAGGAATTACAAATCCATAAAAAAAAGAAAAGAAAAAAGAGGTTTTCTGCAACATTCCTTCTGAGTACAGGTGGTGGGATTCAGCCAGTTCGCACCTATTCAGGAGAACTGTTTCTTAATTTTCTGAGCAATTTGGAGAACCAGTTGTTGGAAAAAATCTCCTTCCAATGGCCTTTTGTTTTTTTCCCACTTTACAGGGCTAATCCTATCAGGAAGGCCGGAAGGAAACATTCTGGTGTTTGTTTGATAACAATCCTTTACAATAATATGCCTGCCTGCCTGCCTGCTTGTCTATCTATCTATCTATCTATCTATCTATCTATCTATCTATCTATCTATCTATCTATCTATCTATCTATCTATCTATCTATCTATCTATCTATCTATGCATCCATCCCAAGGGGGCTATTCTGAATACACATATAAAAAAAATATTTCTGTATCTGAGATTGAAAAAAGTTTCTTCCTGGTTGTCTCCAGAATTATCTAAGGACTGAGCAATATATATTTTTTTAAATTAGAGTCTGAACCCAATGCCTAAAAAGATGATGAAGCTGCATTTCCGTGCCACTGAAATATCATAAGAGTCAGGAAAATCAGTGGCTTTTGCTAATCTCCTTTTCTTTAGATACTTGGTTAATGAGATAAAGCCTAGAGACGAATGCCTTGATCTGCCACAGTGAAACAAAAGTCCTTCTGTCATCCCACTAAATAACTTCAAGCTATAAGTATTTTAGGTTAACCGTAGATGGATAAAATTAAGCTCTGTTAAGCATCTGCACAGTAATATAAGGTGAATAGATAACCCAATTTACTCAGGTAATACTACATGCCAATGTCATGTCATTTTTGCTGTGTTACAAACAGCACATAATTATGCTTCTAACATACTATTTCTCTGGACTTTGCAGTAAAAAATTCCCTTCTGACATTATATTTAAACAAAAATCAGATCGAACTGGTTCTAAATATCAGATCTAAGTAAGGCTGATAATAACCAAAATCTGTAAATCTTCATCAAATTAAGGGAGAACAATTATAGAACTTCACTATGTAGGACAAAACATATAAAGAGCTGCAAGAAACCAACAACTGTCAACTTTTGGGTATGCAGTTGTGTGTGATCATGGTAAGCTATAAGGATTCCATATGGAAAACATCCTTTATAATATTCCTCTTAAAAATGAATAGTGAAATATATATAATATTTAGAAATATTATATATTTACACAACCTGAGATTGAGGAAGATAAGGGTGAGAAGGGATATATAATTTTTCAACAGATTTTTAAAATCTTGTTTTCTTTTCATTGTTAAAATTTTATTTATTTATTATTTATTACTATGAGTTGTGGTGGCACAGTGGTTAGAATGCTGTACTGCAGGAAAACTGTGCCCACTGCCAGGAGTTGGATTCTGACTGGCTCAAGATTGACGCAAAATTCCATCCTTCTGAGGTGGGTAAAATGAGGAGCCAGATTGTTGGGAGCAATAGGCTGACTCTGTAAACTGCTTAGAGAGGGCTGTAAAGCATTGTGAAGTGGCATTTAAGTCCAAGTGCTATGGCTATTGTTATTTACTTAATTTAGTAACTGAGTAGTATGCAACAAAGCATATGGCATACAGTAAAATATTTTTTATTAACCTGTATTTCCTGATATAGGTTTCATTTAACCAACATTTCTTTTGGAACTGACTTGGAAAAGTTGCAATGTGATTTTTTTTTAAATTATGTTTAGATATTAATTCATTAATTTATTGATCAAATGTATAACCTTCCCATCTCCCTCACTGTGGGATCTTGGATAGAGTATAAATTAAATGATAAAAAAAGTAAAATATTTCATTGTTGCTATGTATCTTATGGCTAATTGCCCCTTTCCCCCAATTAACCACAAAACACTACAAGAGCTCAAAGAAAACAAATGTTTAAACTGCTGTATCTGCCATTTGATAGAATATACAGTACTCTGTAGCAGCGAGACTCTGTGCTGTAAAAATATTTCTTTTTCTTTTGAAGTTTTTTTTGGGGGGGGGGTTGTTTTGCCAGAAAACATCTAAATATGGTATTACACATCTTGTTTATTTTAAAAGTACAATCCTACTGAGTTTATTTGTGTGTGTGTGTGTGTGTGTGTGTTGTGTGTACTTATACAGACTTGCACGTGCCTGGACCTCTTTGATTTCCAAAATAGTTCGGTCACCCATAGAGTCAAAGTCACCAACAAGCAGAGAAAAATCAAGTGCAGCTTGTCTTCCTTTGCCTTTCCTTCCTTCCTTTCTTTTTAATTCCCCTCCAGGGCAGGGCATGCTCAGTCTGACCCTGCCTTTTGACAAACTCTAGACGAACAAAATGTAACAAGCCCTGTATATTTTCAGAAGCATTTTCTATTCTGACAGAAAGAGCTCTATAGCATTTGATGTCTGCTTGCTGGTCATAGATAATGGTGTATCCGGGGACCATTGTGATTCCTGTCAATAAGATGGCCTGAGGTGGGGAGGGATGCACCACAAAGCTACCTTTTGATTCACCGTTTTCCTTTGGTGTTCCCAAGGCGTTTGTAAGACCATGGTCAGCAAGGTCATTTTACTTCCTCCTGATGTGCCTAGATAATAATATCATGTCTAGCAAAAAAGAAAAAGAAAAATTGACAGACCGTCGATGTATGTTTCTTGCTTTTGTACTTTGTTTTCCTTGCTTTTTTTAAATGTCAAACATGCTCTGGAATTTGCCGATTATAGCTGTCATTCACTCTTTTCTTTTTTTAAAAAATTAAGCTACCAGTAACTAGTTCTTGGTATCAGTGTTGTGGGATGGCAGAAAACATATGCAATGTTATTATTATTATTTTTTTATTTTTAAAACAAGTTTTATTAATTTTTAAAACACACAAATTATCATTATTCATTACATGTTTAAACTTTTTCCCTTGTAAATTTAACAAGTCAGATAAATTATGATTCTGTTTTTAAACCATTTCCATATAATATACCAAAACCTCTTATTCAATTTCTCTTTACTTCTCTTTACTCTTATTCAATATTATTATTATTATTTCATCTGTTTCTTTCTGACTTAGTTACCATTATTCTCATTCTATATTTCTACAAGTTTTTACCAATTCTCCCCCAAAAAGACATATACACACAACACACAAAACATAAAAAAATATCTTTTGGAAAGTAACTTGGACCCAGGTGTCTCTCTCTTCATGGACTTCAATTATATTCATGCTCATCTTACATATCATTACTTATTTTATTTACCATTCTAAGCCTTCTATATTAACTTCTCCACATATTTCACACTTCTTAATTCTACCTTAATTAATCATCTTAGTTTAAATCATTATATTTGCATCTTTTGTCCATTTTTTATCATCCCTTTGTCTCATCCCTTATAAAAAAAAGAAAATCAGTTTCTCCTGAAATCATTAATCAGAGTATGATGCCTTTCTATCTCCCCCTAAGTTAATCAAATTAATCTTTAAAATAATATCTAATACCCAATCAGATTTTGCTTGGTACATTCTATCTAACTAATACATCCAACACAATTAAGTGCATAATTAGAGAATAAATCCAAATATTAAAAAGAAATACTATAATAAAAATTTCATAATAACATCAATACCATAATTTTATTAAACTCTTTAATTAAAACAATATTCTAAACCCCTCCTATTATTAAGTTTTAAAACCAATCATTTTTAAACATTTTAACATTTTAATCTCTTATCAACTCTTAAACCATTGCAATACTACCATCTCATCTTATGTACCTTGCAAAATCTTTTTACTTTATCCATTATCCATAAAAATTCCTTTTTTCCATTTAATTTCAAAACGTTGTAGCTTTTCTCCACCTTTTCCCTTTCTTTCTTTTCCCAACAAACCTTTCTACCCCCCTTCTTCTAGCATCTGCCTTACCGGCTTCCCTTCTCTGTCGTATTTCTTTTCCCCTTGTTTACAATCATCATATTGGTTTTGCACTTTATTTTTCCCTTTCTTAAATGTTTTTTTAGATCTTAAGTCCTTAAATCCTTTAGTTTTCTTCTTTTCTCTTCTTTTCTTTTCTTTCTCTCTTCTTTTTCTGGATCAAATTCTGAAATTCATTAAAGATGGCTCCTTCCTTTCTTTCTTGTTCCTCTGCTGTCTTCATCTGTTGTAATTTTTGTTGATAATTAGTAAGCGCCATTTCTAAGAAAAGGAAAGCTTCTTCCACACCATTTCTTAGTTCCTCAACAGAAAGAGCCATTATAAATCTTTTCTTTTCTTTTCTCCTTCTTTCTTCTTACAACAACCAGAATATTCAAAAGAAAATAAAAAGATAAAACAGTCCCAAAGTTATCAATCAGTCCAAACCAAGGCAGAGTTCTCACTTTCTCCTTCTGGGGTGATATCAATCAAAGAGAAAGAAAGTCCAAATCTGTTTAAAGTCTTGTTACAGTATATTCTAGTCTTCAAATCCTTAAGGCATCTACTCCAACAAATCTTAGCATACAAATATTTTCTTTTAATCCTCTCTCTTCCCACTCACCGCTTAAAACCAATTTTCACCTAAAAGAAATAGGTTTCTTAATATCCAGTTATTTATTCCGTAGGAAAAGAGGAAAGCTATCCTTTCAGCACCTTCAAGCAGCCGCTTTTTCCTCTTCTGGCAGGTATTATTCAGAAAGTCATACTTTTCAGGAATTTTATTAAATATGTCTTAAAGTCCTAGGAGCCAAGAAAAACTTTCTCCTCTCAATCACTTTCTCCACTTCCTCCTGCGCATTCTTACCCGGCTGCCAGCTTCTTTGTGGCGGCCATTACGGACCGCCGCTGCACGTCCTGGGAAAAGGGGTTCTGCCGGCCAGGAGGGGTCTGCAGCACCCCAAACCCTTCTCCGGATCCCCTACCTTCAGCTGCCCCTGCAGTCAGCTAGCTCTAGTACCCGTCTGGGTCGGAGCCCCAAAAAGGCTAGCGCGGCAGGGATCGCGCAGCTTCGCAAATCCCTGCCGCTTGCGAAGCCGACAAACCGGAAGTTCAACATATGCAATGTTATTATTGAAGTGATTATATGAAAAGAGGAAAGTAGGCTGCTGTGTTCAGTTTTGAATATTCTGTATCATTTTTGATAAAAAGGACAGCCTGCAGGAAGTCACTTATGATAATTATTTGGGAAAAGATATTCAATTCCCTCTACCTGTTCATTGCAGAGGACCTGGTATATGGTTCCTGCCATTTCCAGATGAAACATTTTGAGTATTTTCTCATTATTAAGTTGTCTCTGACTTTTTTATTTTATAGTTTGACAGGATTTCTCATTATAACATTTTGAAACTATTTTGAGGGATAATAAAAGCTGGATGGGACCCTCTAAATAGGGAGAAGGTAGCCATTTTTTCACCCAAATATTTGGAATAACAAACCGCTTCATACATATGTGAGGAAAACAAAATAACTGTGAAAATTTTGATCAAGGTATTCAACTATGAATGTTCCTGTTACAGGTGGTAAACAGCAGGAAGAAAGGAGCCAATGGGATTCCACAAGGACTGGCGAATTCACAACTTTTGCAGACTGTTACACCTATCTACCAAGTGACTTCAGTGACTGATTTGACCCATGTTGTTTTTTTTCAACAGCTTAGGCATTATTTTCCCGGGTTAAAGCAGATACGATCCTTAGAGGCAGAAATAGGATTGGGGAACTCTCAGTCTCATATTTCCATTTGACTATGAAGTCAAATGGACTTGAAGTTCAAAGACCATCTATAGGTCGAGCATCAATTCTCAGTCTAACCTACCTCTCAGGATAAAAAAAAAAAAGATTTAAAATAAAAATAAATGAATGGGTCAAAAACAGGCAGGAAGAAGAAAAGTGTTACTTGCCTTGGGATCCTATAGGAAAAATGGAATAGAAATGTCTTAAATAAAATGTCATAGGAATGCTTGCTGAGGACAGCAAGCAGCAACAAAACGTTCTGCTTTTGTGTAGCAGAAGGAAAGAAAAAACAATCTCCTCAGCTAGTTGTTAAGTGGCATGTATACATAACTTTTGTCTTTGGAAAGAGTCTGGTTCTGAATTAGGTTTTGCTAGAATCTTGCTGAGTTCTTTTAAACTCCTTTACATTTTCTCTTTAAGAAGAATATAACACTGTTTCCATGGAAGTTAGGCTTCTTCAGAAACAACCCTCTCACATACCCCTGCTAAACCCAATAAAGGAAAAACCTGTCAGAGCCGTGAATCAGTACAGGTTTACAGTTAGGAAACGGAAACAAATAAAATTGCACTTCTGCTCCCCTTCTAGTTACCAAACAAAAATGACTCCAGCAGTAATATCTCCGCCAAAATTCTTTGGAACTTATTCCTAGTTAGCACTCTTCTGCACAGGCAGGCTGCTATCTAGCAGGGCAGGAGGCCACAGATAACTATACTAGCTATAAAGGACTGACTAACTTCACTTTACACCCTTACTCTGCCTTGGTTTCAAAGCAGAGTAGCAATTCTGTCTGTGCTAGAAATGGAAGGAGAAGAGGGACAAGGAATGCCTCATTTGGTGCCAGTGTCTGGCAGCAGAGGACCTTTAGATGTTCTCCAAAGTTATAAAGTGATCACTCCATGGCACCAGAGGATTGGCACCAACGGAAATTCCCTCCCCACATTTGCTACCACTATCTTCTTGCTGTGTGGGGCTATTGCTACTCCTTTCCTTGTGCTATTTCCATTCTTGCTGCTAGTAGCCTTCCTCGAAAAGAATCCCAGGGCAGGACTTTCTGCACATTTCCCTGCTAGTCACTGAAACAAAAGGAAACCCAGGGCATGACTTCCCTGCTAGCCTTAGTCTAGGTGATATATAAAAGTTTGGTGTCCAGTTGAATTTTCCTGAGTATTACTATGCCTAAGATTTTGCTTGTTAGTCTAGTTTCTTGGGAAAACTTTGGATTCCTTTTTATTTCTGCTTTGCAATCTACCAGGGTGTTTGCACTGTGGTCCTGATAGGTTCTTTGCTCTTGATTATTGACTTGTTGCATGACTCACAGTTGAAAAATTAATTCAGGCTTCTGACTATAAGCCAGTTAAAGTTTGTTAACTTTTTGAATTTTATTTGGTCCACTGGTTTTTTTTTTTAAGTAAAACACATTAACAGAGCAGTCTGTTACGGTATCAAGGATGGGATTAAAAGGGTATATAGTGGTACTAGAGTGATTGTGAAGGTACTCAAAAGACTATCCCTCACGAATGATGTCTGTGTGAATACAGTGCTTGATTGGCAGGTTCTTGGTCCTTTCTTAGTTTGTTTTTCTTGCAGATTACCCAAACTAGGTAACATCATCAGTGCTAGTCAATCAAACAGTGCTGCCTATATTCTCACTAGCTCCCTACATGAAGGTTTCAAGGGGTGGATCTACACATATATGTCAGAATGCATGTATATAATGTGACCAATGGTCATCCGTAGAGAAGCAATCTAGAACTAAGGAGAAATTTCCTAACAGCGAGAGCAAGCAACCAATGGAATTTGCCTTTAGAAATTGTGGGTGCTCCATCACTGGAGACTTTCAAAAAAAAAAAAAAGTTTGGACAACCATTTGTCTGAAATGGTAAAGGGCCTCCTGCTAGAGCAAGGGATTGGACTAGAGGACCTCTGAGGTTCCTCCCATTCTATCTTCTATTGCTCACATATGTCAACTATTTCGTTCCACAGCACGATTAAAGAAAGAAAGAATTCTGCTGGTGAAAATGTCCTCACAACAATAATAGTGCAATATGTTAACACTTTTCAAACAAAAGCAGAGAATCTACGCCAGCCTAGATAGCATCAGCACCACACTTCAGAACAGAAAGTGGATACATCAAGGTTCCATAAAAAAATGGAGACAAAACCCCACAACCAACGAAAAGTTTTGGGTGAGAAAAATCAAATTGCAGCAAGCCAGTTTTCCTCTAACAAGTAAATGCCTTGGCAAGAGGCAGTTCAATCTCTCTGTGTGTGCTAGCCTCTTTTTATTGCAGCTGATAGCAAAATCCCCACTGATTTTAATGAGGCATGATTTTAGCCCTCCCTCTAAATTATCCATCTGAATGATTCATCTACCCTCGTGTCCCAAAAGTTTACAGTGCCCATTAGGTTAGCTTTACAGCAACCAAGACACTAGAGGAGGGCTCAGCAGATTGTCACTTTAATGAAGTATTTAATTTTACATGGGTTTCTTAGAAGGAGCTACATTTCTAGGAGGAAGGAAGAGCCCCCTCTAGACCAATAATTGTCTTTAGGAAGATAAATTCCTGGCAGAGGAATTAGGGATTTATCTTGAGTTGGAATGAATTTTCTGACTGTGTCAATTGGCATCTGGAAAAAAAATTCCATAGAGAAAGTAATGTGACTAAATAGTTCTCAGATGACAAAACAAATGGATGCTTTAATGAAATTTTTTTTTGAACATCGCTCAAAATCTTGTCCCCAGAATGGTGGCTTACATTTTATGATACTGTACATGTTTGGTATTTATATGATATATATTTCACTCTTTCTTTCCGTTGTTTAATTTCTTCTGAAGTTTTTAAAAAAGTTGTCATGGTTTGTATTTGTTTTGTTTAGTGTATCCTCATACTAGGCCTCTACTAGGCTACTTTTTTATGGTTAGTTCTTAATTAGTTAGTTAAGATACTTCATGGTAAGGCAGTTGCTTGATTTTTCACACATGGCATTACTAACCACAAAGGCTTGGCTGAAAATATAGTCTTCAGTGATGCTAGGGCTTCACTGGACTATCGTCTTTGAAAATATTATATGCTGTAGAGTTTACACAGAAATGACAGTGTTTATAACGACTATTTGCAGAAATAAACAGGAAAACCTTTGAACACTAACAATTATGTTGAGCCTTGATACTTCTTGGCAAGTAATCACAACAACTCCTTGGTGAGGTCTTTAGGATGACATGTAAATATTTGACAGAAAGGTAAAATATAGATATCTGACCCTCTCATACAGTTAATAATCCCAAACAATGAAGCTAGACAAAGGGTCTCACACACACAGTGTTTCCCTGAACTGAAGATTTTTGATCCCACAGAAAAGGTCAAAATGATATGAAAAGCCACTTTTGTAGCTTTCTATTGTATGTACATTATGTTTCAACTGTACCTCAATTTGTTTCCCCTTTGGATTTGCTCCTTTATTTTATTCTAAAATTGTTCTCCTCCCAAATTAACAAAGAAAAGTATGTTTGGAACAGCCAAATATGATCTTGTAAGATCCATAGTTAAATGAATGATACGGAGTCAACTTTTCCAGACATGCTGTAGTCAGCCAAACAACCATCAGCACAATAGATATGTTGTGTGTGTGTGAGAGAGAGATTGTATGTTTGAAGAAACTTGAGCAAAAGAAAGGGCAAATAAATGTCACAAGCACATGCACGCACGCACACACACACACACACAGACATACAATACACAAACATTGATACTGAAGTTCTATTTTGAATTTTGTTGTCTCATATAAGAACTATGCTCTCCAACATCACAGCTAATTTCTAAAAGCACATCTTATGTTGCCATTCTTCCCCACTATCTGCCCTTCCACCAGATTTTTTTTCTTTCCTCATAGTATACTAGATATATAAAACTCTGTTCTCTTGGCATAAAAAAAAGTGCTTTATCTCCTCAGAACGTGGGAACTGAGAGGAGTTTGCTTGGACAAAGAAGCAAAGAATTATAACCTACATCAGGGCTATCAAACTCCCAGCCCATGGGCTAGATGTGTCATACACTGGGCACACCCACACCCAGTTTAGCAAAGGGGAAAAAAGGCCCCCTCCGATATGTCATGTGATGCTGCCGTGACAATGTGAGTTTGACAGCCCTGATCTACAATCTACACCATCTATATCCATATCTAGCTATAGACATGCCTATGTCTAGAGAATTTAATCCCATGTTTCTATGCCTTATGGTCATCTAACACAGTCAGTCTTTAAACATCTGAATGTTCTGAAATAGTTCTCAACCATGGAAATGTCATTGTGATTTTTTTCTGTTAACCTACTCTCTCTATCTGTGATGGCACTTGAGTCTTTTAAAATAAACCTTGGAATGAATTTTCTTCTTGCTTCTGAAAGATTAAATGCTACCTTATTTGTATGATGATTGTACAGGATAGTGTCCCAAAGGTGCTTTTCCAAAAGACAACTGGACTTTCTTGAGGTTTTTTCCTTCAAAATATTTTGCTTTCACTTGTACTGACTGAGTGCTTTTCTCTTCTAATCCAGGCATATATGTATTTCTCTTTTGTTTTTATACTATTTTTATTATTGTAAGCCACACAATACAGCTTTATAAATCAGATAGATAGATGATAAATAGAATTCTTCTCAGAAATAAGATTCACTGAGTTCAATGGAGTTCAGCTGTAGGCAAATCAAGATAGAGCTATAGAAAATAATATTTTTTATTTTATTCTCAACATATTTCATCCTAAAAGATACTTTATATACATTGATAGTACATTTTGGGGATAGAGAGCTGCATCATAAAATTCAAACAACTACCGATATGACACTTAAAAATAATTTTGTTTCATTTGAAGCTAATGAGAGAATTAAAAAACAAACAAACGAATGAACAGGAATGCCTACTTATGAAGAATTAAACATGCCTAAGACTATAAAATCAACCCACTGTATATCCACAATGAATACAATAGAAGTCTGATAAACAATGGGGCATGTACTTATCAAAATATTTTGATTAAGGGTTTGAAAAGTAAGCTAATTGAGAAATTAGCCTTTGTAATCTGCATTACTTGGGTGAGATATTTTCATGCCCAATGTATGTTTAGACATTTTAAATAATTTTAAAGTTTTTGTTATATTTTTGTAGAATTACCAGGTTTGATTAATATCATACACAATTTAAAACTCTGTATGTATCAATCTTTTTAGCGATTGTAAATTTTTAGTCTTTTCATTGACTGAACAAGAGGTGGAATCAAAAAGAAAAAGTTTGAAAAAAATCATAGATAGATAGGATGCATAGTGTCAGAGGTATTAAATGCTATTTCCATTTGCTTTATCATTGGTAGCCATTGCTATCAGTGCTGCTTATAGAAATGACTTAAGAATGGCCAATAGGATCATTTAAATATGAGCCAGCAGTGTGCAGTTGCCGCCATAAAAAGCTAATGTAATCCTTGGTTGCATCAACAGAGGCATAGAAACAAAATAACGTGAAGTATTACTACCATTTTATAAAATCTTAGTAAGACCGTACCTGAAATACTACATCCAGTTTTGGTCTCACATTACAAAAAAGTTGTCGAGGCTTTGAAAAAGGTGCAGAGAAGGGCAACTAGGATGATTAAAGACCTGGAGACTAAAATGTATGAAGAACAATTGTAGGAACTGAGTCTAGAGAAAAGAAGAACTAAGGCAGGGGTGTCAAACTCAAGGCTCAGGAATGGGAGCTGGCCCTTGGGGTGCTTAGATCTGGCCTATGGGGCCACCCTGGAAACAGTGAAGGACTGGGCCACGCTGCCTCTGCCAGAAAAAATAACGTAACTAAAAACCGATACAACACCTTACGCCAACAGATAAAGGCAGAGTGCATCTATTACCACTGCAAGTAAGAGGAAAATCTTCTATGCACAAAAATCCACCCATGCCTTCTATAACTTTGTAAACACCAAACTTAAAGACTCAAAAATCATCCCACCTCTAAAAGGTCCTAATGGGAAAGACTATAGTGATGAAGCTGTTAAGGCAAACCTCTTTAACACGTTCTTCAGTTCAGTCTTTGTTAACAGTAGTGGCTCATGCCCCTCATTTCCTAATCGTACAACAACTTACTGCAACGATCTACAAATTGACTTTACTGAGGATAACGTAGAAAATGCACTATGCCACCTTAAACCATTCTTATCTATTGGCCCTGATGGGTTATGTTCATTTTTCTTAAAAAAGCTCTCCACTACCATAGCAGAACCACTAAGAATAATGTATGAGTTATCATTAAGAACCAGATCTTTACCAAACCTATGGTCTTTAGCAATGGCCATCCCTAGTTTAAAAAAAGGTGACCCTTGCTTGGTTGAAAACTACAGACCAATCTCATTGTGTTGTGTTACATGCAAAGTTATGGAATCAATTATTAATCAATGCATTACCTTCCAGCTAGAGTCTAACAACTTACTCTCCAATAATCAATTTGGTTTCAGAAAAAAATTGTCCTGCAATTTGCAACTTCTACACTGCAAAAACATATGGACTACACAACTTGATTAGGGCAAAGCAATAGATGCAATCTACATAGACTTCTGTAAAGCCTTTGATTCAGTGGTACACGACAAACTACTACTAAAACTAAAATCTTATGGTATCTCTGGACACCTACATAACTGGATAGAAGCATTCCTGTCAAACAGACAACAAATGGTCAAAATTGGGAGCGCCCTTTCAAATTCTGTACCTGTCAACAGTGGTGTCCCCCATGGCATTGTTTTAGGACCAACTCTCTTCATACAGTACATAAATGACCTCTGTGATCATATCAAGAGCAACTGCATTCTTTTCACTGATGATGTAAAGCTATTCAACACCACAGACAATACTACTACTCTCCAAAAAGACCTTGACTATGTATCAGAATGGTCAATCAAATGGCAACTTCAAATCTCAACAAATAAATGCTCTGTCTTACATACTGGCAAAAAAATTCAGAAAATAAAATACAAGCTGAATAGTCAAGACCTTGTTGAGGATCCAAACTCTGTCAAGGACCTTGGAGTACTCATCTCTAATGATCTAAGTGCTAGAGCCCACTGTAACTACACAGCCAAAAAGGCATTAAGAGTTGTTAACCTAATTTTACGTAGCTTTTTCTCTGGTAATATCACACTACTAACTAGAGCATACAAAACATTTGCTAGACCAATACTTGAATACAGCTCATCAGTCTGGAACCCGCATTACATATCTGATATTAATACAATTGAGAAAGTCCAGAAATATTTTACGAGAAGAGTCCTCCACTCCTCTACTCGTAGCAGAATACCTTATGCCACCAAATTTGAAATTTTAGACCTAGACAACCTAGAACTACGCCGCCTTCGGTTTGATCTAAGTATAGTATATAAAATCATACATTGCAATGTCCTACCTGCAAATGAATACTTCAGCTTCAACCATAACAATACAAGAGCACACAATAGATACAAACTCAAGGTTAACTGCACCAAACTTGATTGCAGGAAACACGACTTCAGCAACAGAGTGGTCAATGTCTGGAATACTCTTCCTGACTCTGTGGTTTCTTCCCCAAACCCCAAAAACTTTAACCTTAGACTTTCTACTATTGACCTCACCCCTTTCCTAAGAGGCCTGTAGGGGGCGTGCATAAGTGCAATTGTGCCTCCCATCCCTGTCCTATTGTTTCTTTTTATTTTTCTTATATGTATCCATTTCATGTATTCATAACTATGTTTATACTTATGCCTGTTATCCTGTAAGCGATTGACAAATCAAATAAATTAAAAAAAAATAGGGTGACCCGATAGCAATGTTGCAATACTTGAGAGGCTGCCACTAAAAAGAGGTAGTCACCTTATTTTCCATAGCTCCAGAAGGCAAGACAAGAAACAATGGGTGGAAACTAACTAAAGAGAGAAGCAACCTGGAATTAAGGAGCAACTTCCTAACGGTGAGGACAATTAACCAGTGGAACTGCTTGCCTTTAGAAGTTGTAGATGCTTCATCACTGGAGGTTTTTAAGAAAAGACTTGTCTGAAATACTATAGGGTCTCCTGCTTGAGCAGGAGGTTGGATTAGAAAACTTCCAAGGTCTTTTCCAGCTCTTTTCTGATTTTGATTCTGATTACTAATGGAAGCTTAGCAAACTACTGTTTTTAATCGCTAGGCAGAGAATATAGCACTTTCTGATAAATGTTCACTTATTGCAGGAGTGATTTAAATATGGGCCCAAATACCTCTAAAGTTGCTTTGGAAATAGATTCATATTTGTAATCCCAAGAAAGGATCCCAGTGGAAGGTAACATTATGCAGTACAACCAGATTTTGCAAGGCTGAGGAGTATATAATATATACCATGTTTGCTTGAAGTTACATTATTGAAATTAGGAAATTGCTGCAATAGCAGGTGTGGCTGAGCATTTACATAATGGCATCTGAAGCAAAGAGGGGAGAATGAGTAAATTATGGATTCCAAAGGTGATGCCTCTCTCTGTTTTCTATTTTAGTATGCACAACTTTATGCGAGCTTTGTTGTTTTATTTATAGCTACAGTTTACAGTTTTTTCTTGTAAATGAAGAAAAACAATTGATGCTTTTGAATTACAGTGCTGGAGAAAATTGCTGAGAATATCGTGGGCCACTAGAAAAGCAAATGGTTCACCTCAGCACTAGGTGAACCATAAGGGGATATGATGAAGCTAGAGTTTAAATATTTTGGACCCATAATGCAAAGGTGATGAGGAATACTTGGGCTGCCTGACGTTTTAAGCAATAAAAGTCAATAAAAACTAGAATGATTGAAGACAAAAGTAACTAGAAATTATTTAACCACTGAGCCATGGTAGCACAGTGGTTAGAATGCAGTATTGCAGACAAACTCTGTCCACAGCCAGGAGTTTGATCCTGACCCACTCTGGAGTGACACCCCCTCTTTAGTTGCTGGAGGACATGTTGACAGTTTAATCTAAAAAATGAAGAGACAGAGGAGGAGAAGATAAGAGTAGTCTGTACATGAAGCAAGCAGAGTGGCTGGAATGAAAAGTTGGAGAGAGAAGTTAAATGTGTGAAGCAGTTGTTAATTCCTGGTCAGAAAGGAAGAAGAAAGACCCAGGGGTAGCTTCCCTGGAAGAAGAAAAGTGAAGAATCAGAGGTTTGAGAAGACCCAAGAACATTAAAGAGGAACCTGGCTGATAACATCACCCAACACTCAAGAGGAGAAGAGGGGATTAGCTAAGCTCTGGTCTCTGGGGAAGGATTGGGTTGAAGACCCCAAGAAAGGTTCTTTCTCCAATTAAGAAGCAGTAGGCGGATTTGCCTGACCATTTCCAGGAAAAGGTCAAGTCTCATACTCCATGGGATCTCATACTCTGTAGCAGGGTTATTTAAGAAAAGGCAAAGGGAAGGACTTGCAACCTTCCCTATCAGCTTTCCCATTGACTTTACTTGTGGGAAGCCAGCAGAGAAAGTTGCAAATGGAAATCATATAACTATGGTATGGTCAACCATTGTAGATATAAGCTGGTTGCCAAGTGGTCAGATCATGTTCGTGTGACTATGGCATGGTGCAACCTTCAGATCAATGAGGACCAGTCATAAGCACCATTCTTTCAACATCGTTGCAATTTTGAATGGTCATTGAATGAGTGGTCATAAATCAAGGATTGTAATGTTGGAAAGCAGTCTACAAACAACCGCAATAGGTCTCTTGAAGCTACATAATAGATGCATTACAATCTTTGGGTTGGACAAAGTTAGTGTAGAAATTGAATGGAATGTATGGATGAACTTTGGGGAAGAGATGCTGCCTTGGGAACAATCCAACAAGAGAAGGAGGAGCCCCCAGTGACTTAACAATCAGAGAAAGAATCTTAGAAAGGACCCACCTCACCTTAATGACTGGGTGGTTAAAAGTAGTGGCAGGAAGTTTGTAACTGGATTTGCAAGATTTCTGGTAATGTAGTCTTAGAAGAAAGTTGAGTTAGTTCATCTAGTCATGTTTCCTGTCTGGTTTACCTGGGAAGGCAGACCAGACCTGATTGTTGCTATAGAGTTTTCTGTCAGGTTTCAGTTTGGGAAAAACTAGGTTGCCAGTCATCAGCCTTATGCTTTGGAATTGCATTGGTTGCTTAGCAATAGGATTATGTTGTTTGTTATAAGACTTTTACTTTGCTTTTTGTTCCAACATTGCTCTATGACCAATGCCATAGATTATATTGAAGTGGTATTCAACAGGCATAACCATATATAGTATCACATATGTGGTACAGAAGATTGCTGATTCCCTCTGTCCTATCTAAATTTGATCCTGTCTACAGTGTAAACACAAGGGGAGGGGAACATTCCAGATAAGTTAAAGTGTCCAAGTTACATAAACTAGACTAAACAATAAGAATTATATGAAGTTTCACAACATACAAGGATCTTTTCATTTATAATGTTTTGGATTATTGCAACTCTATTTAAATGGAATTGTCCTTGAAGAGCACCTAGAAATTTCAATTGATCCAAAAGGCAGCTGCTCAATGATACAAGTGTCAAAGTTCTCCCATGTAACTTTGGTAGGAATTTTTAGAGTTACACAGATCAATTTGCTTTTGGATGTGCAATTCAAGTTGTTGGTTGTCATAGTTAAAGTCCTACATGGTTCATGATCTGATTATCTACGGGTCCTCCTCCTCCCAGTGGTTTCTGTTCACCCAACCAGATTGGACAAAGTAGTCTTTCTTCAGCTCCCTTCTCTTAGAGATTATCATCTTCAGGGATCATGCTTCCCAGCTGACCTCTTTTTTGGTATAACCTACCTCCTGAGATCTGACTAGCTCCCATCCTGTTAAACTTCAGGAAATCAAGTTAAAACTTGGCTTTTTAAGAATGGAACATATAGGAACAGTAGCCTCTCTTTATGGGTTGTTCTTTGAAGTTTGAATGTTTTGCAGAGGCTGAAATTCTCTCTCTCCCTCTCCCTCTCCCTCCCTCCCTCCCTCCCTCCCTCCCTCCCGCTCTCTTTTTGTGTCTGTCTGCCTGTCTATGTGTATTGGAACAGAATTCAAGACTAATAAAAAAAAACCAAATATATTTCCAGATTCATTCTGTATAAATGCGTATACAGCAGTATAACATGCACAGTTGTTAATATTATGACTAACTCCTCAAGCCTTGCTTTCTCAACAATTTCACTGGGTTTCAGAATTAATTCCTCTGTTATTTTTCTTTATTTCACCCCACCTCTTTATTTAAGATCTGATTGTATAGATAGGTTAGCTTTCGAAATCTGGAAAGACAAATTACAGCTTTGAGCAGTATTTGTTAAACTAATTGTCACATCGTTTGAATCTAATTATACAAACGATGATGATTCAAACAGGATAGGTACTGATTGTATGATTATATGCATTCTTCTAAGTGATGGCTGAACCTCAGTAGATAACAAGCAGTGAGCTGACATAACCTTCGCTGACCTTCAAAACCTATAGAACTTCTACAATTGCCTGATTTTTGTTTGTTTGCTTTGAAACATTTGTGCTTAGATATAAATCTCTATTTTTATTAAATCTGGATGTCTCAGGCTACTTTAATGATGCTTGGTGGTAAAAAAAAAAAAGTAGAAGAAATAAACATACGATTCCATGCAGAAAGTGAAAGATATAAATTGCCTGCATGGGAACATTTCAACTGCATGGAAAGCAGAAAATAATATTGAGCAGAATATTTTATCCTTTTCAGAAGTAATTTGCTAATTCCAAATGGTGCATCAGTAACACAATCATGGCTGCCTTTTTAAAGAATTATGGTTATCTGTTTTATGCTGAAAATATGCACATGGTGGTAATTTCATCCATGAGAACCTGGGGAAATTATATTAATCATCATAACTGAGTACAGCTTCTTTCTCAACATGAGTCATAAATATCTTTGAGTATCAAACCTCTTTACAATAACATTACTTTAATCTATAAGAGGACATTGCATGCTATAAATACCATTTATAAATCTAAAGAGGTGGTTAAAGGAAAGCAGAAGCTGGCCAGGGTTTTGTTGGAAAAGGCACCTTAAATAAAACATTCAAGTTTTCAGAATAATACTTAGAGAGATTTTGTCTGCTTTTCAATGTACAGACATCGAAGTAGCTGGCAAACTAGTTCCATGGGTAGCTTACCAAAGGTTTGAATTGTAATTATATATTTTTTGTAACCCCTCCCCCGGGACACTTAGGTGAGATGGGTGGGGTAGGAATGTTATAAATAATAAATCTTAAACAGAAGCAGGATTGAAATTTGGTTTCTTGCTGCAGAGCAGAAAGAAAGCAGGTGACCTGCATAATGGCATGAAATTCCATTATTTAGTTAAACATAGCTCAGTCAGTGAAGTCCTTAGAATCGTTAGAGCCTTTAGTTTCGCATTTTAGTTTTCCTACCAAGGTTTTCTATTCCCTTTGTGATGAGCCAAACATACTTTCTTTTCAAATATTTATGTAACTGAGTATAGAATGTCAACATAATTAACTAATTAATTAATTAACATTTATACTATCTAGCTCTGTCCAGTGTACTGTAGTTACATGGAGCAAAACAAAAACAAACAAACAAAAATAGCAATAGCCCTTATATGTCAATTTACAGTGCTCTATAGCCCTCTCTAAGCATTTTACAGAGTCAACCTATTGCCCTCAACAATCTGGGTCCTCATTTTACCCACCTCATAAGGTTGGAAGGCTGAGTCAACCTTGAGCCTGGTGAGAATCAAACAGCCAAACTGAAAGCAGTCAGCAGAAGTTGCCTGCAGTACTGCACTCTAACCACTGCACCGCTGAGGCTCATCATTACTTTGCTATGACTTGAGAAGAAACAAAGCCTTTTTTTTCTTCCTTCCCCCCTTCTCTCTGTTTCATATTAACGGATCTAAAGAAAATGTAGGTCTCCTTCAAGATTTATTTTGCCATTTTTTAAAGGCAAGTAACTTTGCTGACATATTAATGACCTAATTGTGAATAAAACATCCCATTTTCTTTGAAGGATAGTCTCCTTGATCCATTAAATAAATACTCTGCATTGCAAAAATAATAATAATAAAATAAAAAATAGAGGTAGACTGATATGCAAGAAACACAGTCCCCAAGACTAGATTTAAAGTCTAAAGAAAATGCAATCATATGATTCTGCAATCATAAATGTAATGCTGCTTATCCACACTGAATCATGAGGTATTGTCTAGTTGTGTTTTAGAGGTAGAGCAGTAGTAAAAGTGAGTTGTTGTCGTTATAACTGGCTATTTCTTTTTTCCCCCAAGGTTTTTTTTTCGCCATTTCTGTTTAGATCTTGTGCCAAAACAAAATGTGTGTTTCACTTAAAACTGAAGGTGAAATTGATTATTTGAGTTGTTAAACCTTCTTTGGTTTAATGTAAGTCATAGTACTCCTCCCTCTCCAGTAACTTGTTATAGTTAATACAATAACAATAAATCCATTCTATTATAGCCACTTCAACCAGTATGGCACCACATCACCTTTACACCTTCACAGATTCTGAAGACTTTCCACATTCTAACAAATTTTCAGAAGATCATAATGAAAGGAAATCACTCTAGACTCACGAGGTTGAATTATTCCACAGGAAGGGATCCTCAAAGGGAAGGTTTGCTAACACTCCCTCTTCTACTGAGCATCCCAAGGAGTTGGGACTGATTCTGTATTTCCTGTGTAAGCAGAGTCTCCCTTGGTTAGGTGAGACAGGTTAGGAAAAGAGTGTCTTCCCTAAACTCATCCTATGAGTTTCCATGGCTGAGGGTAGATGTGAATCTTAGTTGAAATTCTTATCTCTGGTTAGAGCAATTACTCATACATAAAGAATGCCAAGATCATTTCTTTGATATCCTAGATTTAAATATATGAGTCTTGGCTGAGTTAAACTGAGAAAAGTAATAGCTTGCAGTGGCTTTAAGCGATTAAAGCTTCTTTTTTTAAAACTTACAACAGTAATTACTGAATATTGTTGTCACTATTTTTGCTAATTTTATTTGCTACCATTGAACTGTAATATCCATTATTATGTTTTTAAAACACATTAAAATTTTAAGTGTTTGATTAAACATGCCACTATATTCATATTGACTGTGTTTGCTAGAATAGTAAACTGGTGGCAATATGACTTTATTAACCTATCTGCACTTGAGATTCTAGAGAAATCCACCAGTTTCTCCTCCAGATTAAAATGTGAAGTGCCTTAAACACCACTGACATCCTATTCTATCCTCTTACCCTCTTCTGTTTTCCTTTGGAGTAAAAAAAAAAAAAAAAAAGGCATTGAGGTTATACAGACATCGTTGCATCTTTGAGAAAAGGTGGACATTGGTCCAAAATAAGAGTAGCATTTTCTTCTTCCCTTTGTACCTTTTGGTAAACCTCTAAATCAGTTCTCACCTTTAAATCAGCCCTATAAGATAGAGCAGATCAGGCTAACAAACCCTTTGCAAGTCCAATTCTATTTTACCTTCCTTCCCCCTTTATGCTTCATTGAATCAGAAAGAAAGCATAAAACAGACTAACAAAGCTGGAAGGGACCTTGGAGGTCTTCTGCTCAACAAGAGACCCTATATCATTTCAGATAAATGGTTATCCAATCTCTTCTTAAAAGCCTCCAGTGATGGAGCACCCACCACTTCTGAAGGCAAGCCGTTTGACTGATTAATTGTTCTCGCTGTTAGGAAATTTTGCCTTAGCTCTAGCTCTCTCCCATCCTGTCAGCGTTCCAAGTAACAACCTCCAAGAACAAAGACTCCGAGGCTAGCATTTCCTCAAAGTTCCATTTTATTAGAGATGTCATATTGGCACATCTGGGAAAACCCGAATCTGAGAGTTCTGGGTTTTCCCCCACCCAAAAGAAAGTCAAGAATCCATCCCCCTGCATCCACAAGTCCATCACATGGTCCAATCATATCTTTGTCCCAATTGAAGACTACCTCCGGTTACTCCCCTCCAGGTGCAGGGCAATCATCCTTGACTCCCAGAGAAAGGAATGTTGTTGTGGCTAATCTTCCATTGCTCCTTGCAGTTCCCCCTCCCGCTTTCCCAGGCACTAAATGTGGCAGCCAAGAAGCTCCCAAAGGAGAAAAAATGGCTTCCAAGGCTGACACATCCATTATGTCTTGTCCTGCCCTCAGGTGTTTTTTTGGAAGAATAAGTTAACTCCTCTTCTCTGTAACAATCCCCAAAATTGGAAGATTGTTTTCATGTCACTCCTAGTTCTCTTTTTATTAGTATTAACATTATACTAGTTATACTATATTCACATTATATAAATGATGATGTCATATCATGTCATATCATATTATATCATAATCATTTTATTAGTAATAGTAATCAAACTGAGTCTCTTCCTAGCATTGTCTCATTTCTCAGGGCTCAAGGAATGCTTCTTTACTCACTCTTTTTTTAATAGACTCTGAATATTCCCTTCATGGACACCTCTGTGACTTTGTACACGAAAAGGAGAAATTTAGCTGGTATAGGAGACTCCAGCCTTTGCAGTGGTGGGATTCAAAAATTTTTACTACCAGTTCTCTGGACATGGCTTGGTGGGTGTGGCTTGGTGAGCATGGCAGGGGAAGGATACTGCAAAATCCCCATTCCCTCCCCACCCCACTAACCTGCTTTCCAGCTCAGTTCTCCTATGCAGGGCAACAAAAGAAGACTCAGCCCAAAAAACTTCCGGTTTGTCGGCTTCGCGAGCGGCAGGGATTTGCGGCTGCGCGATCCCTGCCGCGCTAGCCGTTTTGGGGCTCCGACCCACGGAGTGCAGAGCTAGGCTGCCCTGCAGGGGCAGCTGAAGGTAGGGGGATCCGGAGAAGGGACTGGGGTGTTGCAGACCCCTCCTGGCCGGCAGAACCCCTTTTCCCAGGGACGGTGCAGCGGCGGTCCGTAATGGCCGCCACAAAGAAACTGGCAGCCGGGTAAGAATGCGCAGGAGGAAGTGGAGAAAGTGATTGAGAGGAGAAAGTTTTCTTGGCTCCTAGGACTCTAAGACATATTTAATAAAATTCCTGAAAAGTATGACTTTCTGAATAATACCTGCCAGAAGAGGAAAAAAGCGGCTGTTTGAAGGTGCTGAAAGGATAGCTTTCCCTCTTTTCCTACGGAATAAATAACTGGATATTAAGAAACCTATTTTTTAGGTGGAAATTGGTTTTAAGCGATGAGTGGGAAGAGAGGATTAAAAAGAAAATATTTGTATGCTAAGACTTTGTTGGAGCAGATGCCTTAAGGATTTGAAGACTAGAATATATTGTAATAAGATTTTAAACAGATTTGGACTTTCTTTCTCTTTGATTGATATTACCCCAGAAGGAGAAAGTGAGAACTCTGCCTTGGTTTGGACTGATTGATAACTTTGGGACTGTTTTATCTTTTTTATTTTCTTTTGAATATTCTGGTTGTTGTAAGAAGAAAGAAGGAGAAAAGAAAAGAAAAGATTTATAATGGCTCTTTCTGTTGAGGAACTAAGAAAAGAATATGAACAAGCAAAAAAAATGGTAAAGATGGTGTGGAAGAAGCTTTCCTTTTCTTAGAAATGGCGCTTACTAATTATCAACAAACATTACAACAGATGAAGACAGCAGAGGAACAAGAAAGAAAGGAAGGAGCCATTTTAATGAATCTCAGAATTTGATCCAGAAAGAAGAAAGAGAGAAAGAAAAGAAAAGAAGAGAAAAGAAGAAAACTAAAGGACTTAAGGACTTAAGATCTAAAAAAACATTTAAGAAAGGGAAAAATAAAGTGCAAAACCAATATGATGATAGTAAACAAAGGGGAAAAGGAATACGACAGAGAAGGGAAGCCGGTAAGGCAGAGGCTAGAAGAAGGGGGTAGAAAGGTTTGTTGGGAGAAGAAAGAAAGGGAAAAGGTGGAGAAAAGCTACAATGTTTTGAAATTAAATGAAAAAAAGGAATTTTTATGGATAATGGATAAAGTATAATTTTTTAAAAAAAAAAAAGATTTTGCAAGGTACATAAGATGAGATGGTAGTATTGCAATGGTTTAAGAGTTGATAAGAGATTAAAATGTTAAAATGTTTAAAAATGATTGGCTTTAAAACTTAATAATAGGAGAGGTTTAGAATATTGTTTTAATTAAAGAGTTTAATAAAATTATGGTATTGATGTTATTATAAAATTTTTATTATAGTATTTTTTTTAATATTTGGATTTATTGTCTAATTATGCACTTAATTGTGTTGGATGTATTAGTTAGATAGAATGTACCAAGCAAAATCTGATTGGGTATTAGATATTATTTTAAAGATTAATTTGATTAACTTAGGGGGAGATAGAAAGGCATCATACTCTGATTAATGATTTCAGGAGAAACTGATTTTCTTTTTTTCATAAGGAATGAGACAAAGGGATGATAAAAATGGACAAAAGATACAAATATAATGATTCAAACTAAGATGATTAATTAAGGTAGAATTAAGAAGTGTGAAATATGTGGAGAAGTTAATATAGAAGGCTTAGAATGGTAAATAAAATAAGTAATGATATGTAAGATGAGCATGAATATAATTGAAGTCCATGAAGAGAGAGACACCTGGGTCCAAGTTACTTTCCAAAAAGATTTTTTTATGTTTTGTGTGTTGTGTGTATATGTCTTTTTTGGGGGAGAATTGGTAAAAACTTGTAGAAATATAGAATGAGAATAATGGTAACTAAGTCAGAAAGAAACAGATGAAATAATAATAATGATATTGAATAAGAGTAAAGAGAAGTAAAGAGAAATTGAATAAGAGGTTTTGGTATATTATATGGAAATGGTTTAAAACAGAATCATAATTTATCTGACTTGTTAAATTTACAATGGAAAAAGGTTTAAACATGTAATGAATAATGATAATTTGTGTGTTTTAAAAATTAATAAAACTTGTTTTTAAAAAAAAAAGAAGACTCAGCCTATCAGCTGGGACTCCAGAGGCAGAGAATAGATGGGGGAGAATAGATGGGGGAGGGGCCAGTCAGAGGTGGTTGCCGGTTCTCCAAACTACTCAAAATTTCCTCTACTGGTTCTCCAGAACTGGTCAGAACCTGCTGAAAACCACCTCTGGCTCCAAGAGCTGTGAATCACTGAAAGTCTTAATGTGCAAGTAAGTGTCCATTTAGTTTTTAAATGGACAGTATATTCTGCAATTGTGCAGAACACTATCTGGTGATGCATCATTCTTGCATCTGCTTCTGTAATATTCAGTGTTTACTTTTGTGGATAAGAATTCTACCCCGATCAATCAGTACTGATTCATGGGAGATTATTCATGGGAAATACAGGTACACTGTAAATTTAGGGGAAAATACACTTTCATCACCAATAACTTTTTGCATAGCTAAAAGTCATTTTATCTTTAAGACAAAAAACCTACCCTGAGAAATAAGAGGCATCTATAAGAACCTGAAATTATATGTATGGCTTTTCAAAATAAAGAACAATATTTTTTCTTAATGCTTCATTAGCAAAACATTTACTACCTATAGCAACTGGACCTGTGGTGCATGGAGTAGTTATATTTATGTCTGGAAAACATATCTAAGACTGTGGATGAACCTGCTGCATTCCATATAAAAAGGCAATACAACAAACTGTGGGGAAACATAAATATGGATCAAATCATCTACATTGATTTGTTGCCAAGTAGGGACTTGTCTTTTAAGTTTTCCTAAATTTTTAATATAAGGTTACATTCATAGTTAGAATCAATACCTTTGTAGGCATTCTAGCAATCATTATGACCTTATGGAGACATTATTATGAAAAAATGGATTAGCAGTAAAATTAAAGATTATATCTTTGATGACTCTTCTTTTACAGATTACCCCAAATATTTCCTACAAATTCGACAAGGTTTGTTTCGTAGTTCTCTATTTAAGCTATGTTAAGTTTAGCATTTAAATACTTACAGTTTCTCAAACATATACTATCACAAGAGAATATATTGAAGAGACAATCTACCCTGTTCTCTTTTCAAGGGAGACATGTCAGTTCTAATTGTGCAAATTTGACTTAGGAATATATCTTCTGAAGGACCAATATAAGTTCACAGCTGATAGGAACAATTCAAAGATAATGGTTGTTAGAATATTGTGTGGCACTTGTGTTAGCAAACTGGCATGCTTTAAAAAATAGCCTTTCATCCTTGCACAATAACCAAAGTCTTCAGCTTTATTTGAGATGATAGTTCTAACATTCAGCATCTCCAACAAGTTCTACTTGGAACCTACACAAAGACACTTATAGGCATTACCAAAATATGCACTAATCCTGGAGAAGGTATTGCAGAACTCAAAATCAATATATATAATTTGTGTACCTACATTCTACACATAGTGTTGCCATGTATTTTATGCAGCATCTCATCATATAATCTATCATCATCACCAATATGTCATTCTTTCTTTTGCAGGAAAATATTTTAGAAATGGAAATCTAAAAGAAAACAGTGAACTTTCTTTCCTTTATTCAAAAATGAAAGTCTCCAAATGTGGCTCAATTCAAGAATGCAGAGCTTGCTTCATTTTTCATAATATTTGTTATTACCATATAATAAAGGGCATATTCTATTTATAAAACAAACAAAAAATCACTAAAGTGAAGTGGATATTTTTGCAGGCACTCAACAGTTTGCTTAAATAAACTGGCATACATGAAAACAAAGAACTAATATTGATAATTAAAGACAATACATTTTTGTTAATTGATGTGGTGGTAGAAGAAACCAACAGAAAATGGAAAAACCTTCCTTAGAAATATCAAACAGTTGATGGCTGACTTTATTTTCCAATAGACTGAAGCCCCCATAGGAAGTCATAGCTTTTGAGATGTGAACAAAAGTTAAGGGGGGGGGGGGGGGGGGGGGGGGGGGGGGGGGGGGGGGGGGGGGGGGGGGGGGGGGGGGGGGGGGGGGGGGGGGGGGGGTGGGTTTGGGTTTTTTTAAGCCTGGGGGGGTTTAGATCTGGGTTAAGCATTCTGAAGAATGGTTAGAACAATAAGCTTAAAAGATGCCTTGTAGGGCATCTCAGTAATCAAGCTATGAAAAAAGAAAGAAAGTGAAAAAGAAGCTATCTGGGAGACATGTACCAAATATAGACTTTACTTTCATGTTTTAATGCTTCTGGATGCTCATCATTTATGTGCCTTCCTGCCCTCCCATTTTCTTGACCAATCATTCTTATCTTCTATTTCATAAAAGTTTTCTCTGTGTTGAGCTTATACTTAAAAACACATTTTAAGAAAGAAAAGGTAAATAACACAATATAAAAACAATATAACAGGGTTTAAAAACAATGTGCATCCAATCTAAATGGCAGTACAACAGGCTAGATAAAAATCAGCAATAGCAATAGTAAGGGTAATAAACATAGTCTAAGATCTACATTAATAATGCCACAACCACACACTGTAATTCAAGCAAACTAACTTGTTTTTTTTTCTGTATATGAGAAAATAAAGGAATAGCACTAAATATATTTCAAATACTGCATGTTTATCAATCCTTCTCCTAAGCTGATTTATATAATACAGAAAAGAAAAACAAGCAAACAACATAGCTCCTTCTTTATTTCAGATTGTAAAACTGCTTCCATATACACATTACTGTGCAGCACGTTGAAGCTCTGCCCTACCTAACTTGGGGGATATTGCTGATTTAATTCCGTTTTCCATACTAAACATGGAACTTCAAAGAAAGGAAAGGAAGCTCGGCCTATGAATTGACACACTAACATTCTTCTCTGATGTTTACTTCTTTAGAGCAGTCTTTGCTGAAAGTGGATTTACTTGTAAGTAAAATATGTTTACTATTGTGCTATACAAGAATATACTTGAAATTGAAATAATTTGCTAGATTTCTATCTTTCTTTTCTTCTTTTAAAGAATTCTCTAAAGGAAACGAGTTTGCCAAATTGTTCTTTCAGGGAGACACCTTATTCCTGGAACCATTTTCCCACCAACAAACTGTGATCAATTCTATAAATATAGATAAACAGATTCACATTAACATAACATGAAGTATAACTTACCGAAAATAGTTTGTCAGCATGCCAACTAGCATTCAATAGTGGTAAGAAACCAAAATAAAGGCAGCCAGTGATTAAATGTTGTTAGCAACCATTTTTCATTGTATGTACGCATGTATTTAATGATTTATTTTAAAACAAGGATCAGGCAAAAAGATTCTGCAGAATTATATCTCTTCCAAGAAATGTTTGTAAGTACATTGTTTTGTAGCCGTGTTATCTAAGATTTCTCTGGTGTCTTTACAATGGATTGTAACGGAATAATGTCTGGCTCTTTATCACTTGATAATGACCTCTGCTCTGACTGTACTAATAGCTACAGATCATTCTAAGTGAAGCAGCCTTTAATTATATTTTGGGAAAGAAAATGGCTCAATAATATTAATTTCCCAAACTGGTTCTTTTTCTATATGTATCATTCCACATATCCATATATGCTGTTACCGTGTGTGAAATACTACATTTTCAACTCACTGATATTTTTCATTTTTCCTTTAAGTTATTATCAGTACTTGTAAGCCTTCCTACATTAAAGCAAACATTATTAGCCCAATCCAACACCAAGGTAGGAATTTGTAAGTTCTTCCTACCTACCACCTTCCAATTGAATTAGGAGTTTTTTGAATTCAGGACCTGGCTTATTCTAAAGGCCCCCTCCTTCTCTTTTTTAAAGACCTTTACTTACTTTTAAAAATTTTGATAAAAGGGAAGATTCTTTTTTAAAAAAATTATTTTATTTTTTAACACAAACATAAACCAACAAATAAAACCATCTTTCCATTGTACAGTGTGTCAGCTGGTACATATTGTTAGGAATGTAAGTCACCTAACAGCTATTTGGGTTGGACAATATATAAACCAGGATAGACATTTTAATACTGTATCTTTAAGAAAATGCAAAACTGTAGTTAGGTGTGTTTTCTCAAACGGCCATAAGATGGAGCCAGAAACCTGGGTTGTCTTAGTCTTAGTCTCAGAAGAGAGTGTGTCTTAGTGAGTCTCTCTGTTTCCTTCTGTTGGAGAGTATTGCCGTTCCTCATAATGGACTGCTATTTTGGATTTAATGTAAGTCTGTTACTGAACTATTTTTGATACTGGACTTTGATATTGAAAGGATTATCCCTGAAATGAACACTGACTGATTTACTTGTGAATGACTTGGACTGTGTGTGAACTTTGCTTAAATGCTTATTGAAAGTAAAAACCTACATTAACTGTACAGTGTATCTGTGTGCTGTGTGTATATTATAAACACTTCTCTCACTACGTCTCCCTGTATGCACTCATTCTCCTAACGGGGAATTACCTCAACACTGGTTATGGGCCCAGGCCATACCAGGCTCAGATAACTGAGAGTTAGTGTGAATGCACAGTACTGTATACAGACAGCTGTTTATTGTTTAGTTGTGGGTTACTATCCCACAACTAAACAATAAGATAAAAATGGCACAAGACACTTCAACAAGAACAATATGCAGTACCTTCACCTGATGCTTTAATCTTCCATCCATTTGCCAATGATACATGTTGCTTACTCGTAGACATCTTTACAAACCTTTTTCTATCTTTAGTAATGCACTGCGACGCTCCGCAATCAACAACCCACAAATCATGGTTTACAGTTGAATTACTAGACATAGCTAAACTAACATTCTTCTTCGCCTTCTGGTGTTTACCAGTATTCTGTTGTTTTCCCTTTTTACAGAATTTAGCTATATGTCCCCTAGCCCCACAAGAAAAACATTTCCTAACAGTATAGGCAGTTGAACACAAATTCTCTTCTTGTGGTTGTTTCTTCCTCAGTTGGTCTCTATCCAGCCATCTTCTTGCTTCTTCTAACAACCTTCCGGTTATGTCAGTCAATGTCAGCTTATCTCTGGGCAGGACTTCTAGTGAAGATACATAATCATCATAACTTTCATCCATTGAGGAAAGAATGATGTAAACTTGATGCAGTTCTGAAAATATCAGTTCCTTTTCATGTAGCTCTTGAAAAGTTATTTTCATGAAGTTCAAATGAGCAAACATATCTCCACCTTTCAGAAGACGTGCTCTAAACAGTTTACGTGTAAGATGTATGTGTGCACCTACACTGTCACGAACATAAACCCTCTTCAAATTCTCCCAACACTTAGCAGCAGACTCTTCTCCACGAATATGGACTAGCTGCTGGTCACTCAGTATTAGTCCAGTTTTTTTATTAAAAAAAGAAGCAATGTTGAGAATGAACAAATATTTATTATTTAATGTTCACATTCTCACTGCACAGTGTAAGAAGAACTTTAGCAAACTTGTCAATTGGTGGCCAAAATGGGTGGAGTGGATGCATCTGTATGTTAATTTTTTAAGGAAAAGGCCACATTTGTTATAGACTGAAAGATGACTTACACCCTGAGAAAATCTGTACCATTTATCAGAAAATCTGAATGTGAGGTTAAAGGAAAATATTACATAGTTATTATGAGGAACAGCTCTTATAAGAAACCTGAGGGTTGTCTAATAAATACATAAAAATATACATAACTATATTTTTTAAATATAAACTGTTAGCAACAAAAAACGGTATTTGGACAAATTTATAAATCAGGGTTTCGTGTTGTATTATAGTACAAGTAGCATAGTTCTGGAATTATTTCAATAGCAAAGAAGATTTTTACTCACAAATGAAGGCAAATATGCATGTTGCAAAATCCAATCTGGCTCGGTCACTGGAACCAAATGTTTTGTCTTCTGAGCTTTCGGACTTGTGCTGGAGCCCATCCTCAGGGAACTCTTTCACTAGAATGTGTGCTTCGGGCTATTCTTTGTGTAGTATTTATGTGTGTTTAGTTGTGTGTGGTTGTTTTTTTTTAGTTGGTGATTGGGGTGCTGATGGCCAACTATTAAGTCTTTAGCTATTGTTTTCTTGCTGCTGCCAAGCCCTCAGCTTCTAAGTACTTGATAAGCAGGTGGTAAATCAGCATTCCTTTTGACTGACAAGGGACCCATTTCTCAGACTTCAATAATTTCTCTGCCTATTTTTGTACCTGCTTGGCCAACATTCTTAGTGGCTGCAAAATTGAATGTATGACCTTGTGCATTGCAACAAAAAGAGCCAGGGAAATTATTGATGTTAAACTGAATGCATTTCTTTCTGCCTGTTTATATTTATTCTTATGTTTAACCATTGAAAATGCAGAGGTGGTATTCAGCAGGTTCTAACCAGAGAACTGGTAGTGAAAATTTTGAGTAGTTTGGAGAACTCGCAAATGCCACTTGTCAGGTGACAGACAAACTGTGACAAGATCCAGATCCCGACACTGATATCAGGCGGTGGACGGGTGGCGCTTCACTGACGTCATCAGAGGCTGACAGGAACTGAAGACAAGATGATAGAGCTAGGAAAGGCAACTGGAGGCAAGAGGAGAACGAATGGCAGATGAAGATCTTCTTTGCTTGGAAGTATCCATACTCGCTGTTGCATATATCTTGGTACCTGGAATAAAGTGAAGATTACTTCAAACTGTGAGTCTTGGCTGATTTTTCCAGATAGAGAACCAGGAGACCAGAGGCAGCTGAGACCACCTCTGACTGGCCCTGCCCCATCTATTCTCTGCCTCCTGAGTCCCAGCTGATCAGCTGGGTCTTCTTTGTTGCCCTCCACAGTAGAATGGAGCTGAAAAGCAGGTTAGTGGGGTGGGGAGGGAATAGGATTTTGCAGTAACCTTCCACCAGGACTGGGGAGGGAATGGGGATTTTGCAGTAACTTTCCCTGGAGTGAGGTGGGAATGGAGATTTTACAGTATCCTTCCCCTGCCACACCCACCAAACCATGTCTTGCCTACCAAGCTACACCCATAGAACCTGTGGTAAAAATTTGAATCCCACCACTGTGAAAATGTACTTCCCCTGAAAAAGGAATCTTCTCCATATTTCTTACTTTAAAATAAAGGCAACATTTTAAAATAACTTTAAAAGCTGAGGCCATATTATTTATCGTGCTCTGTATCATAGCACACTATGCAATACTGAACATTGGCTGGGCCATTAATTAAACCCCACAGGTTAAAATCTGTTTAAGTGACATGGCATGAGGATAAAGACAGAAAGTACAGAAGGAGGAAAAATGGATGGGCTGTTTAGGTTGCCATGTCATGATTTCACATGCGGATTCTCATTCCAGAATAGACTCACACACAGGTGTCACCATGCTGTCTGTTAGACTGAAAGATACCTGCAGAGTAGATGCCTAGAAGAAAGAAAAATAACTAGGTTCACTTTTTTGTGTAGACAAATTATGATGAGTTATAATAATAAACTTAATTGTGGTGAGGAGGTGAGTGAGTGTGTGTGTGTGTGTGTGTGTGTGTGAAAGGGGGAGGGAGAGGGAGATATTGACCAAGATCTTAGGTGATATATTTCTAGATCAGGGGTATGAAACTGGATTTTTTCGAGGGCAGGATCAGCATTGTAGTTCTCCTCTACAGGCCACCCCAGTGGGGGAGAAGAGACTGGGTGGACAGCTCCTGCAGCACCCTGCCTGTCAAAATGGGGGCACAGGGGACCTCGCATAGCCCCATGCCCCATTTTTGGCCTGGATGGCCTCTTGCAGCACGCTGACAGCCAAAGCATTTTGGCCAGCAGAGTGCTGCAGGAGGCTTTCCAGGCTGAAAACAGGGCACTGTAGGCTGGTCCCTTGCTATTTCCAGGCCGGCCCCGCAAGCCAGATTTAAGCACCCCGCAGGCTGGATCCGGCCTTCAGGCCTTGAATTTGACATCCCTGCTCTAAATTCTAATGCCCCCACTTGTCTCTCTCTCTCTAAATAATTCATCAATAATTTTAGCAATAAGACGTTCATTGTTAGTACATAGTTCAAATTCAAATATTATTTTATTATGTTCAGAAATGATTTTCTTCTCAATGAAAATACACCATATAGTAACACACAAGTATATCCTGTTGTTGAGAGTTGGGCAACATATACAGTAAATTTAATAAATGACAGTGTACACAGCAAACGAGATAACTATGCTGGGTTTCGTATCACAAATCACTAGTCGAACACTTCCCAAGTGCTTAGGACTGCATGATGTATCGGTAGATTATGCAAGCAGATCCCAGTAAGGTGGCCTTTTGCAGCTGACCAATGGTGATTTTATCAGCACCAATTGTTTTTAAGTGCTTGCCTAGGTCTTTAGGCACAGCACCTAGTGTGCCAAGTACTACTGGTACCACCTGCACTGGTTTATGCCAGAGTCTCTGCAATTTGATTCTCAAGTCCTGATATCTGGTGATTTTTTTCAAGTTGTTTCTTGTCGAATGTGCCGTCACAAGATATGGCAATGTTGACGATCCACACTTTTTTCTTCTCCACAATCATGATATCTGGGGTATTGTGTTCAAAAAATTTGTCAGTCTATATAAATCAATAAATTAATTTAATTAATTATAATAAATTGTTATTGTTATTGTTATACACAAAAATAACAGTATACACAGCAAACGAGATAACCATGCTGGGTTTTGTTTCATAAATCACTAGTCGAACAGTTCCCAAGTGTTTAGGACTACGTGATGTATTGGCAGATTATGCGAGCAGATCCCAGTAAGGTGGCCTTCTGCAGCTGACCAATGGTGATCTTGTCAGCATTGTCAGCGGGGTTCCGCTTGACGTGGTGGGGGGCTTAACTGTTCCAATGAGGCTGAGAGCTGTGCTGGCAGTAGTGCAAACTACCAGCAGGTCCAACCATGTCAGAGAGGTCTAGGCCGAGGAGCAGAACTGAGTGTACCCAACAACCCATGCAATGAATCATGGTGAAACACAACCGAATGAAGCCTATACCGGCTCAGTCATTGCCCAGGTTAACAAGGACCACGTTGGGTGTTGGGGAACCTGGGCATCTGTCAACAAGTGGGCTACAGGCCACAGGTCCCATAGCTGAGCAACCAGAGCATGGGCCTGCAGCGCTACTGGAAGCTGAACTATCTCAGAAATGGCAGAAATACACCATGTCAAAGAACCGCACTGTAATAAAATCCTACTACAAAGCAGAACCAGAAAAACGAGGCTACCAAAAAGGATGTACAAATTATTATTATTATTATTATTATTATTATTATTATTATTATTATTATTATTATTATTATTATTATTATTATTATTATTATTATTATTACCATTACCATTACCATTACCATTACCATTATAATCTTTTGTAGTGGCTGTTATTCTTCAAGGCTTCAAAGGCAGAATAAAGTTTTTGGATTGCTGTTCACAAATCTTGCTAAATAGAAGGGAACCCAAGGCATATGCTACAAAAAAATTGAAGTTTAAAAGATTTAAAGGATGAGAACACTGCAAGTCTTCTTCCAAAAGATTCTTAATAAATGGTTGGGTAATTCCATTTTTATTGGAAATAAAAATGCCAGCAGTACTTTCATCATTTCATATAGAGTTTGATTGCACCAGTGACACCAACAAAGGTATATAAGACAGAAAAGGTCAATGTGCTTCTTCATAACTCATAGCTGTACATTTCCTTTGTCTGCTTTTACATAGTACAGTAATTAGATCAGCAATATAAAGGAAATAAGGTTATCACCAAAATAGTTATTAAGTAACTTCATGAGCTAATTATTAATCTAAAATTAATTTTGACCCTCTGCCATTGCACTTTGTCTTATTGCGCTACCTGGTTATTAAAACACCACAAAATTAAGCTTATAAAATAATTGATTGAAAAGATCTATCTAATCAATTGATCAAGCTAACACTTTCTTTTTTGCAATCTGGAATTGTGGCTTTAAATACAAACAAGCCAGTTAGATGTGTGATGCTCTGGACACAGAAAATAGTAAGAATTAAAATATTTTGTGTTAAAATTAGAAGTTAAAAGTTGTGCTAAAAGCTAAAATTAAAAGGACGCTTCCATTAAAACTCTGGATGACTGATAGGCAGATGATAGATAGATAGATAGATAGATAGATAGATAGATAGATAGATAGATAGATAGATAGATAGATGAGTCATTCAGAGTATATCCATATATACATGGTAGATTATCCTTATGTTATGTTAAATTTAAAAAAACCATATAAAATATACCTGCCCAGATCCTTTCATTCCTCAGTGACAGATGACTTTTTTGAAATCAATTTTAACTCTGTTATCTTTGAGGTGATTGAGACTATAAAGATACATTTTAAAAAGGAAGCGGAAACATTTCCCTCATGACTCTCTACTACAAAACATTGGTGTGTGTGTGTGTGGGGGGGGTGGATTTCACAAAATGGCAATTTACAGTATGTAAGCAAATGTCTCCACATTTTGGAATAACAAATCACAAGACACCCTTAGGAAAAAAGGTGGAAGGGAAATGTTAAATTAATGAGCCCATAAAACTGCTGCAAATGAAACGTGTAAATACATTGATCTTTTTTTAAGAAGGGGGGCAAGAAAACCCCAACCTAATGCTTTCCTTATGATTTTTACATCACAAGAAAAACCTGTTCTATTTGCACCAGCACAGCTTCTCAGTAAACAGTATTCTTTCTTATCTGCTCGATGCCTTCTCCCTAGGCTATGGCAGATTTTTCATTTAGCTAAAAGCTCAGTAAGAGGTCTGTGAGAATGATAATCCTAGCATGGACCACAGCTGGCACTTTCATGGGGTGGATGATTAGTAGAACGTTTTCTATTCGACCTGGAGAAATTCTCTCAGTGGGAAGTTAACATCCGCTTACTGTCTTCACCAGAAACACACTCATCAGTTTCCCATCCGACACCCAAGAACACAAGAAGCTCCTTGAATAATGCAAACGATGGGGGAACATCAGATTTTTAAAATGATGATGATGATGATGATGATGATGATATATCGGGTCGAATGACAAGTCAATTCAGGAGCTTTCTCTTCTATTTTTAACTCCTCACTCTGATGCGATCCCATTTCTTTTGCTCCATGCAGGCAGATTTTAAGCCCCCTCTCTCAATGGTGAGAGGGAGTTGCGGATAATTCATTGCCAATTGATTTGAAGGCTGGAGGTAGCTGTTTATGTGAACGCCTAGCAAGGCATTTTCCTTCAAAAGGGTCTCCAGCTCCGAAAGGGTTAAACTTTATATGCCAACTATAAATCCAGAAAAGCATTATGCAGGATTTTATATCTAGGGGATTTTGTATAAGCTTAACGGAAAATGTTTAAATCACCTAATTTACCCTTAAATCTTTTTTTTTTTCAAGTTTAGTTTAGTTTTATTTGATCTCTATACTGTGGACTCTTCTGTGACCTGATGCTTATATTTCATAATAAAGCTGTGGAAGGAAGTGCACTTGTCATTGTGAAAAGCTGCTTAAAGAAGTTTTCTCATCCCCTGTATTGAGACACATCACCCATCGTGTCAGAATACTTGACCCAGAAGTATTGACTACTAAAAGTGATTCCCTAAGAACGTGAAACCCACTATCATCTGAGTGCACTGCAAAAACCTAATAACTTCAGCATATGCACACCAAGTAGTATCAAATCTTGCTTTGTACCCTTCACCTTCATTTTATAATCCAAGCCTTTGTATGCAGTAATGAGGTATGTGCTATAAGGAAGACTGTTTAATAGGATTTAATGCACCTGTGAGCAAAAGCATTTTAGCTTTTTATCCCCAGAAGCCCGGTAACAGAAAGTCTTTAATACTGATGTGATGGAATATAAATGTAGAAATATTATAATCACCCAAAGATTTTTCCTCCCACCAAAAAGTTGACACTCTTTTTTTGTGAGAGTATTTGACTGCCAAGCATAAGGATACCACAGGAGGAGCACATACAATGAACATGTCACAAGGGAGCTACCGAGGCATGTACATAATTGTGATGTTTTGTTTTGGGTTTTTTTAGTTGAAGTCTAGAGTTTGACAAACTATGTTACTTGGCTTTGCAAGGATTTGGGAACATTTATTAACTGTATTTAGTTTAGGATTGGGAAAAAAAGGCACATGGTGCTTTGTATACATTTGCATATTACTCAAAATATGCAAAAGGAATTAAGCCAAATTCTTGAAAGCATGAATTGGCAATGGCATCATTCTCAAAATTTAATACCAACTCAGAGTCATAGGTCATGCCTTTTTTTGACATTTTTTTCAGAAGCTAGCCAATCAGATAACCCCATGAACCTTCTACATTAAGAGAATGGTAGCACATCCCAGATGCATGTACAGTACCAGGATAACAGAATAATAGAAGACTTCTAGTCAAACCCTCTAGTCAAGCAGAAAACCATATACCATTTCAGATAAATGGTTATCCAATCTTTTATTAAAAACCTTCAGTGTTGGACCACCACTTCTGGAGGCAAGTTATTGTTCTGTCAGGAAATTTCTCCTTAGTTCTAGGTTGGTTCCCTCCTTGATTAGTTTCCAGGATCTTTAAAATGAGATATAATATTTCACCCGTGTCTCAGAAATCCAAACTCCAAAACTGGGGAACATTGTGGCTGGATTCATAGAACATGCCAAGCCACAGTATAGCTATTTCTATCTATGGATTAGCAAAGGGAATAGTCTATACTTACAAGAGGTGGGGTTGGGTGGTCAGATGAAAACTATGGTTGGTGGAAAAATGATGGTCACTCAACATGAGACAAAGGTGTTTGCTTGCATTTCAGGCAGGGGGTGAGGAGGGTCCCCCCCCCCTTTAATAGTCTTATGCCTGTTTTAACTCCCAGGAGTTACCAAGCACTTCCTGAATTGGGATAAGGTTATCCCAGAGGACAAAAGTACTGGGTTTTGCTTAATGGATTTCCCGAATTGATAGTTGTGTATTACATGTACAATAGTATCATCCAGAAAAGTGTTACTTGAAGATAAGGTTATTACCTTGAGATGGCCTTTTCCATAATACCATTAATCATTTGCTTTCCATGGAACTACTTTGCTACTACTGTACTATCTCCCTTCTGTTCATTATTTCTTAACTTAGTCTTCCTATCCCATCATTATGCTAAGTACTTAGAAATTGCTTGGCCTGCTTTTTGGGATTGCTTTTCTAATGACTTATTATGTACCCCCTCCCCCCCATTAGGGGACATACAGTGATTTGTCAAGGTGAAAGTTGTCATTGCTTTGTCTCCCATTATTTGTTAATTCTGCATTCCTATTTCACCAAAGCCAGTTTCATTTTAAATTTTGTGAGTCATCTCTTCATTCTGAATGGACTTCATAAATTTGCCTGTGGTCTGAATTTAATATAGGTGTGGAAAGGAGTGTTTGCAGGATTTATACTCACCAGCCATGAAAGAGTATTCCGGCACCAGTCTTTGGTGATCCCTGTATTCTATCTAAAGACTTAAGAGGCTTTCCCGTTTGCATAGATCTTATGATTCATGTTCGAAACCAAAGTTTTCAGGCATCAAAGATATTTACTTACATGCAATCTGTGCATTAATGAAATGCTGACTCAAATAAAAAATAAAAAAGATCACTTATTTAACTTTTAAATTTAGACTTTCCTTTGAGTTCCATTTCAGCTTGTGGGTGTGTCCTATGAATGAATTTGAGCAGCACAGTATTCAAGACCAACTTGCCAAATATAGGTACTCTTTCATATATTGTTTTTCATGATTTCATGTATATCAGGTTCAGGCCAACGCCTTTAAGAGAAACCGCAGCTGAATATTTAAAAAAAAAGATGAGGTTCAGATGCAATCATTCAATTAAGATTGCTTTATGAAAGTACCTTGCATGGCAGATTGCAGACTTAGCTGCAAAATTTGCTTCCTCATAAGTAGGACAGTACTCTTGTGGTCAAATTATCCCAGACCCTTTTTCTGCTAAGATAGAAACGTTTTTGATTGTAAAATAAAGAATTCAGAGGAAAGATTCTGAGTAAAGAAAGGGGTTTCCATTTGCCCAGAACCTTGGATAAATGATAGAAAGAATAGGATAATTGCCTAGATAGGAAGTGGAGCATGTTGCTTCAAGAAATCTTTTATTTCTGTAAACACTGGTTAAAAACTTAGCTAGAGATTTTGGCTATTTTAAATTTCTATTTGCAGTATGATGTACATTTTTGTGATCTTTATTTTTCTGTAAAAGTAATGGAACAGAGTATAATTTCAGCTTTTATTCATACTTCAGGTGATATTCCGGAGTTTTTGTTTTTTCTTTGGAAAGCTTCGTGAGACTTGTAATATTAATTTGAAAACCCTCTAGAATCTTTCTGCGGATTCTCCAGTAGATCAGCAGGATCTTGTTGTCTATTCACAGTGCAATTTTTTAAATTGATTTGCCAACTAGACTATTGTTATTACTTATTTACTTAGATGTATAGGACATTTCAATGGCAAGTGGCTCTAAGCATTATTTCAATGTACTAGTTATATTGTCACAAAATATTCAAAGGATAGAAAATTATAACATAAACAACAACAATAGCCTTTACACTAACATTACTATGATCTAGTTAGTCCTGTTCACAGTAATTTTCTTTCAAATTCCAAAAGTGTGCTTGCTTTTTTATAAAGCAAGCAAACTATTCCCCTTTAGAAAGTTTGGTTTTGTTTCTGTCTTATGGAATTGGTTAATCGGTTGGTATTCTCTAATCACCACACCTGCATACTATATAGTCAGGAAATAATATTCCTGAAAGTATTTCATTTTTTGAAACTTTGGCTAGTGACAGCACAAGGTGTGATAGCCACACCTGTCATAGAACATGGAAATAGGAAGTAGCCAATAGGAATGAAAGTTGTAGAAAGAACTACCAAGGCATTATTGAAAAGCTAAAGGTGGGTCTAGGGTATTAAGATGGAGAGAACCTCTGGGAAAAGATAATTTGGGACTTCTACCCTGGAAGCCTCACAATTTGCTATACTTACATTAAGTTACCTTAAATTATTGTGTTTCCTATTTCTTTTGGCATGTAGTGGCTTTGTATTCATCAGCGTTTTTTTTCAAAAACCACTATCATTATTTTCCCCAATTTTATGCTTTTTCAGTATAAAATTTCCCAACGTAACTATAATGATTGTTTGAATAGGTGTAAATGTAAAGGTTGTTGTATGTCATGAAAATACCGGCTTATCCTGAATGATATATATGTATAGTAGTATAAAAATATAAGAAATGAAAATGAGTATCTATTAAGTAGGCTATAGAAAATACATTTCATTACATTCACAGGTTGCATGTAAGCAGATATATTTGATGCCTGAAAACCTTGGTTTCAAACATGAATCATAAGATCTATAGGTATGAGCATACGTCACATAATCCTTTGGCATACTTCACATGATCCTATAGGCATACTTCACATGATCCTTTGCTTTCTGTTATGAGATTCATATTGGTTTATTTACTTACCACCATTTGAATCTTGGCAAATAACATCTAAATAAAACTCATGAATAACAACTGTCATCATAAGATAAATAAGATAATATAAAATAAGATATAGCAAAAACACAAATGCTCTTTTAAAGAGATAGCTACATGAAAATATAATAATATGGGAGTCCAACAGATATCAACGAATAACTTGTTCCATAAAGATGGGACAGTTGTTGAAAAGATCTGCTTCCTGGTTCCCCCTTCCCTACATTTTACTCCCATAAATATCGAAGGAGGGTTCCTTCACAACTTTTTCTGAATTCCTTGAAGAATTGGAAACCACCAGGAAATAAAACTGATCTCCTCATGGATGTGTAGAAGAACCATACTTATGAAAGTGTTAATTGATGCTTATCTCATTTCTTCAAGTTCTTGGAACCATTCTAATGAAATTGGTGCAATTTTACCACCACAGTCTTTGAATTTTGTTTTCCTTCTATCTTCTGAAGCAAATAGTCTGTAGAGATTCTCAGTCATCCAGGTCATGGTTTTCCCAAAGGTGCCTGTTCAACATAAAGCACCTTTGCTTTTCAAGAAAAAAGTACCATTGGGACTTCTGAAGCAAATGCACATAAGCCTTCTTTGAAAGTAAATTTAAAATGGTTTGCTTTAAAATAGACCCCCACCATTTACTGTTTTAGATTCATGTTTAAAATGCAAATTGATCTGAGTACACTAATGTTCCACAACAGATCAATACATGTTATGTATACTGCATTTTTATGATATTGCTAGAATCTTAAGGCAAGAAATGGCACAGCAGCTCTCCTCAAGATGTCACTATTTCCATGGTAGATTGTAGGACTGTTCAAACCACTTGAAGGGCCATATGTCTCCCCCAGAGTGATAACTCCTTGGACCATCAAGGTAGATCTCTCTTCCAAAAATCTCCACCAATATTTTTCCAAGGTCATTTTGCTATGTACAAAGCAGATTTTCCATGGAACTGCAGAAACCCAGTAGACCATTGTGCATTTTTGAGCTGAGGCATAGAGGTGATGCCTCACCAAAGCTATTTCAGGAAGTTTTCAAAGGACAGTTTTAACTTAGATCCTTGACAAGTATTATGAAGAATTGCATATGGAGCCATGTGTCTTGCCATATGAGCTAATTCAATGTTTTAAAAGAGCTATGATGAGCATACAGCAGCCGAGCATGTGAATAAAGTTGAATACAAAAAGCACACTACTAACAGAAACATAAGTCCCTTCCTATAAACAGATCTAGTTGATTTACTGGAGTGTCTAACACTTTAGAAACATTACAGCATTGTTCTTGGCACTACAAATAATATATTAATTCATCATGGGTGGGGACATCTGGAGAGCAGCACTACTTTGTCTTTTAAGGAACGGGTGTGGCCAGATTAAAAAATTAAAAACCACATTTCATGTTTGATCATTTGGCTTTTGGCATTTGGAATCTAGCTTTTGCAACTTGTTTCTTCTAAAACCTTTCTGTCTATCATTGCCTTCTTTTTATCTCCTATTATTCCGAGGCCAATTGAACCTCCCTTTATCCCTTTTATTAAAGATAGATACTACTCTGGATTTCCTTCTGCTAGGATTTTGGTAGGTTTTATTCTGTCTAAGAAGTAAAACTTCGCTCTGCTTAGTGATTATGGAATCCAAAATGGATTCCTTGATTTATTCTGAGCCTCCAAAAAGTTAAAAGTAATTTAAAAATTCATCTTGGAGGATCAGAGGTTGTTAGAAGTATGTGTGTGTATGTGTGTGTCTGTCTGTCTGTCTGCCTGTGTGTGTGTGTGTGTGTGTGTGTGTGTGGCGCGCACGCGTGCTCATGCATATAGTCTAAGCCATGAAACCACAAAGGAATTTAAACAAGCAAGGGAGATAATGATTCTACTTACATTAAATCTTGGAGATTCTAGCATGGGAATGAAACCTACCACTGAATAAAAAACTTTTCCACTGAAAACTTTGGCTTTCATGTTTGCTTACAACCATGGCAGCAAATTCTATCCCTTTTCTCTTCCCTGAGTATCATGTAACTGAAGTCATTTTATGTATCAGATCCAAAGGTGTTCTGAAGAAGGAAAACAGTACATCAACAGCAGTGGTTAATATTTTTTAAAGTAAATGATGGGATTCTTTTTAAAAAAAAATCAGCATTCCTCTTTCCACTTGGAACAGAAGGTAGTATGAATCTTGGATAGCTAATTTACACACACACACACACACACACACATGTGCACAGAGACATAAACCAGATAGGCTTTTTCCTCTGGGAAGTAGAGCGGTTAATATTCAACATGAAATGTCTAATCTTTAAATACATTATAATCTAAGTGCTTAGGATAATTTTTGCTTTAATACCTTAAGAGTCTGCAAAGCCTGAAGGATGGGATTATTAAAATGGAATTTTAATGTCAAAATTATCAGAGAAGAGAACACATTGCTCGTATTCATAAAAAATGTATTCAATTTCTCTATGATTTGTTCAAATAAGAGATGAGAATATATTTGATTATACCTTGTAAGTAATTCTGAAAGTTGATCAGATGATTGTAGGTCATTTCTACAGCAGGGCTGTCAGTGGTGAAGATTACGATATTTAAATTGTTTCTATGTGTGTCACCGTTGGCATTCCTGTGTGGTCAATAGTGACACACACAACGTATTTGCTTTGAAAACTGAGTTCCACAGACAGATTGTCTTGAAAGAGGCAAGACCTAAGAGTTGGACAAGCAGAAATCAACACGGACATGAATCTCCGAGTTTATAACAAGCATCCCACATTTGCTGAAGCTTGCATGTTTTCATTTCTTGATATTTCAAAGCCACAGTGAAAGCAAATAGCTTATGTGGTGCAACAGACACTGTGCCAAATTTCTGCAAAGATAGCAATAGCACTTACACTTATATACCACTTCATAGTGCTTTACAGCCCTCTTTAAGCAGTTTACGATGCAAGAAGAAACATTTAAGGGAGGTGATCTAAGTTTGTAGGTTATATACCTGATACCTGATAAGTCTGCTGCTGCCTCTTAGTGCAGATGCTATCGAGCTGGACAGATCAATAATCTGACTTTGCAAAAAACAGTTCTTTACTTTGGCCTGGTTTCATGATAAATAATCTTTATAATATCAACTCAGTTTAACAGTTGTGGCAAAAGATGGTTTTAGAAAGGGAATTTCCATAAAATGATGTACTGTTGGTATTTATCTCTTGAAAAACTGCCTAAAATGTATAACAGTATCTCAAATGTATGCTGGAAATGTGAATGACAAGAGGGGACTTTTTATTATGCTTGATGAACATGTAAAAGGTAAAGGTTCCCCTTGCACATACGTGCTAGTCATTTCCAGCTCTAGGGGCAGTGCTCATCTCCGTTACAAAGCCGAAGAGCCAGCACTGTCTGAAGATGTCTCTGTGGTCATGTGGTCAGCATGACTAAACTCAGAAGGTGCACGGAATGCTGTTACCTTCCCACCAAGTGGTCCCTATTTTTCTACTTGCATTTTTATGTGCTTTTGAACTGCTAGTTTGGCAGAAGCTGGGAGAAGTAACAGGAGCTCACTCCATTACGTGGTGCTAAGGGTTCGAACTGCCAAACTGCCGACCTTTCTGATTGACAAGCTCAGTGTCTTAGCCACTGAGCCACCATAAAAAAGCTTTAAAAATGGGATTCCAATACATACCTTAATTTGGAAATTTTAAAAACTAGTATGCAATTTGAATCCAGAGATACTGCTTTTGGGACTGATGGATAAACAGTTGTGGGGGGGGGAGGGAACCCTAGGGAGTTTTCTTTCTATACATGACAACAGCAACAAGGCTTTTTTATGTGCAACAATGGAAAAAATTGTTAATGCCTACAATGGATGAATGGATGGGGAAAATGATGGAATTTGCTGAGATGGCAAAATTGACAGCTTTGATCAGAGAACATGTATTAATTAATTTGAATGCTGTTTGGAAACCCCTTTTGGACTTTTTGCATGAAACTGGGAAAACAAATAAAATTACAACATAGGCTTGATAATGAGAAAGAATGCTAAATAAAGAAGAAAAAGGAAAATTATGTAGTAAACTTAGAGTAAGGCTATACTGATATCTGCTGTAAAAGGAAGCCAGAAATAATTTATTTATATATCTTTCTCTTTTAGTGTGTGTACTTTTGGCTTTGCTTCCTTTTTTCCTTTTTCTTTCTTTCTTCTATTTCAATTATCACTGTTTGTTTTTATTTCTTTATTTGAAAATTTAAGAAGAAAGAAAGAAAGAAAGAAAGAAAGAAAGAAAGAAAGAAAGAAAGAAAGAAAGAAAGAAAGAAAGAAAAGAATCTAATTGCCCTCTGTTAGGTTGCTTTCCTGATGCTCTCAGACATAATGGAATACAACTCCCATAATTACCAGATAGTTCAATTACTGGCCATGGATTCTGGGAATTATAGTCCAAATTACTGGGAGAGTGCCTGTCTCTGAAAGGCACATAACATGCACACTTTGCAAGGCTTAGATAATTGTATTTAGAAGTTTCTGAAATAGGGCTATTCTCTTAGCTGTACAAAGTTCTCTTACTACCCATTTTGAATGCCTGCAACTCTGAATTCATACACAATTGTATATGAATAATGTTTTAATCAGCAATAATTTTTTGCTTTATTGTTTTAATTTTTCCTTTTTTCCAAATTTCTTTATGCATCTTTTCCCCAAAAAAACATGTATGAGAAGATAGTATTGGTTTATGAGTAGCACTATGCTATATAAAACATTTTCAAAACAATACATATTTCTAATGTATTAATATGCTTTTTTCTTTCATTCATTTAAATTATTCCCCGTTTTCACTTTTTCCTTGTGATTAAGTATAATTATACCTTGCCAAGTATCAATATTTCTAAATTTACAGGATTTTCACTAGAAGATACAAAAATCCATTTATTGATTTACTTGAATCAATGTAATAGCATTTTCCTTTCAGAGGAAGGAGACTATGATGCCAACATGTTTTAGATGTAATTTTTCATCTTGTGATACTTTCAAATGGAATATTCGTTCTCTAATTGCATATACAAATATGACATAGAATGACTTTATTTCTTGAGAATGTGATTTCTACCAAAATCTTATAAACATTGGGGGGGGGGGGGAGGTTTTAATATGCAGGCTTACTCCACCCATTACTGAAAGTTTGCAGTCTCTGGTTTAAAGCATTGCAGCTGTTGAAAAAAGAAAAGAAAAAAAGAATTTAAGACAAGCCTGAAATACTTAGTTTGTTGAAAGCAGGTACTATATTTACATATCTGTGGTTTTGAAAAGAACCTTGATTAAGGCTGAAGACCTTATGACCACTTATCTCAGATAAGTTCCATGGAATTCATTTAGCCTTATTTCTAAGCATACGCAGAAATGCATAGCAGGGTCCTGTTCTTGTGGAATGTGCACAGCTACAGCTCAGTACAAAATAACTACATTACCTCAATAGATATATTTCCTTTATTGTGCAACATGCATCTTTTAAAATCAATTGAAGACTTCAATTCCTTACAACATATCCATCCCACATGTAGGCATGCAAAGAGCTTAAGCAATACCCTAGATATGGACAAGCTAGTATGAGAATTACTGTACATCTTCAGATTTGTGAACCTCAAACTTTAGTTGGTTTGAAAAGAGATCCAATTGGAACTAAAATGTAAATGGCCTGCAGCCTGAGATTTTTTGATGGGGGGTGGGGGAAGATAATATGAAGAAGCCTATAGATATCCATTTTTCTGCTCTGGTTAAGGCTGCTATGTCCAGGGAGAATCCCAAAGACAATTCTTCACTCTCAAAAAGAAGGTAATTTTTCACCCTCTTTATGGGTTAGACTTGGTCAAATTTCTGAGAACCTTCACAGGGAAGGCTGAGCATTCTTTACCAGAAAGGAACTCAATGGGAAAGCCGAAGGCAGGTGAAAATGATTATGTATTGCTGCAATGCCATATGTCCTGAGGGACTTCCTGATAAACCCTTAGAAAGAAAGCAAATTGTGTGATCCTTCTGCATTTCAGGAATTGGGGCTGATAAAGATTGGCTGTATATTTTCATTCAGGAAAATAAATAATAATTTGATATTTTTTGGAACTAGTGAAACTCAGGGCAAAATCAATAGATTCCTTACTATGTATTGACATCAGAACTTTAATTTTAAGAAAGAAAATTCTGTATGGGAGAATATCTGTTGCTAAATTAGATTGTTGTTGTTGTTTTTTAAAAAAACTCAATGAATAAAGGCTGGGACAAAGATTCAATTGCCTTGCAGATAATATTTTTCTTGAGGTATTTTTGTAAATAAACAGATATTATAAGTAGTAAAGTAGTAGTTAAAAATTTTGAGCATAGTTTACTGTGATTCAACCATTTCTGCCTTAATTGTTGTATTTTTATGTTAATATTCCACTTTATTTCTAGGAAATTGAGAGATTGCCATTTATTTTTATAAAAAAAAAAATTATAGGGTAGGCCTAAGTTAAGCGATAGTGACTGTCTCTAAGTCTCTTCTGAGCTTCATGGCTTAAGTGTGAACATGAATATTGATCTCTCTGGTTCTAATATAATTATAATATAAACTGATACTATTCAAGTTTATTCACAGTATGTACATTACATGTCAGCTTTGACTGGATTGTCGCCAATATAATAGCTAAACATCTCCTTATATCTTTCACTTCACATTGCATTAATTTCTTATTATTTTTATTGCTATTACCAAGAATATTAGTCAAGGAATGGGAGACAAGTTTCTTCTAAATGGTTATCAGGGTTTGTATCTAGGTGACCTGAAATAAACTTCAGCGGCTAGTTTAATGTTTCCTTGGAAATGGCTTCATTTTAAGAAATTGTGTAAAGAGCAGAGCCTTTAAAAATCTGGATGTCAGCAACAAGGTGCAGAAAAGTCTAACTCCAATCCAGGCAACAGCAACAACTGTATCTCTTTGCCAACATTAGGTGACCATCCAGATTTTTGAAGGCCAGAACTGAAAATTCTAACAAAAACTTGCTTATTGTCTGGTGTGCTGGAAATATGTTCATGGCAGAAGTGAAACAGTAGTCATGTCTAGTAAAGGGAGATTGGGATAATTTCCTCCCTCACAAATGAACTTTTGAAAAGTAAAACAGCTTATCAGAAACCAACCTAACACAAAACAGAACCTTCTCAGAAAACAGCACAACTCATACTTGTTTTGTTGGATTAAACTTGTCACCATTTTGATTATTAGCTATGTTGATGGGGTTTGGAGAGGTTCTGCAGGGATGGATGGAGAGCATTCTGTAGGGGAAGTATGCTTTATTATGTCATGATTTAATGCTGCACTCCAATTTGGGGATATAACTCTCTGTTAATTTAATTATGCACAGGATTGGCCTATACATTTTTGCTTTATCAACAGCATCACAAAGTATTAGATTCCATTCTAGCTTAAGAGTTATTTCACCTACATAGACTAAAAAAAAATGTGAACGATGTACTGATTAGTCAAATGCATATCTAGTAGATTGTATGTATGTACTGAGTTTATCTGAAAAATAAATGTGTGCCTTCAAGTCAGTTTTGACTTCCAGTGATGCCTCTTATTGAGGTGCTTATAGGTATGTATGTATGTATGTATGTATGTATGTATGTATGTATGTATGATTCATTCATTCATTCATTCATTCATTCATTCATTCATTCATTCATTCATTGCTTCATAAAGCTGAAAGTGAGTGACTGGCTTTGTGCCTGAAGTAAGAATAAAACTTCACTTCTCCTGGTTTGTAGCCTTGTGCTTTAACATCTACAGATAATACATCAGTTTTTATCAATTATCAGGTAATCAATCACCTGAGGTTAATCAGCAATTAATCATCATGAAGGTGAGGATGGTCTTAGATGATAAGGAGCTGATCCTGACAGAGTACCTTGCCTCAAGATATAGTGGCAGCTTTGGAGACTAGCAAAATGATGATCTGCTTGATTCTTTAAAAAGTAATGATGTCCACATCTCTTCTTGAGCAACACCAACATCTGTGTTTCACAACTTCATTTGCCCAAGACTGACTCCCTTTGGAAGCAATTCTCCATTAGAGAGATCCTGTATCCTTCTGACTCTGCTACATGACTCAAACCTATATGATCCAGACCAGCTTATACAACTCTCTAGCATTTGATTTTGTCTTTCACAGCCATTCTTGCCTCTCTGCACTCTTCTTTCATGAACCTGCTCTAGGCTGGCAATCCAAATTCTAGTCTCACCACTTGTATCTTCCAACTATGACCCTTAGACTGGATTTTGCGCTACTGTCAGGTGAGAACTTGATTCCTTGAATAAATCTTGGACCATTTTTGTGTCTGCTCAACTGGCTTTCTACCTGCCTTTGTATTTGCCTAAAGTACGATAAATCATTAAACCAATTACAACTCACTCTAACCTAGACCAAGACATTTTTATTTATTATCTATAGTTGTTTCAACAACATAAATACAATTACTATACCAGAATATCACTGGATAGATCACACTAAAATTAAATTAACTTTATATTATGTTACAGAAGATGGAAGTGCAATCCGATCAACTGATACAACTCCAGATACAAATTGTGTCTAATTATCAGTGGTAAATAGAGGTTAAACTTTCAAATTTAAAGAGGATGTATTTGTGCTAGCAAGATTTAACCTGAAATACATGCATTCAGAACTCAGAAGATACTTAAGCATACTTAACGTATGTGAAAGAGAATCTAGCATATGATGGGAAGAAATAAGGGGCATTGGGAAAATGAAAAGAGGGGAAATACCAAAATTTCAAAAAGGAAAAAAAAATGAATGGTTTTTAGATGTAATGATTGCCAGAAATAGAAGATGAAAGCCTTGGCAGATTTTCATTGTCAAGCAACAAAAGACAAGGAAAGCATTCTCAATCAAGAATGTCAGTGGTAGAGGAAAATAATAAGAAAAGGAAAATGAAAAGTGTTTTTAAGGTCAGAGAAATTGGATAAAAATTTACAGCCAAGGTAAGACTTTTCAAAAGTAATCATGGAAGAGCATAAGAGCAAAGGAAGCTAAAGAAAGCTAGAAAGACTATACAGCAGACTTTCCAAATGGGATTATAGAATGACAGAAACATTTTTTAGAAAGAGAATATATTCAGAGGTTAACTCTACTAGAAAATGAGGTACAAGAGATAATAAATCAAGTCAGATAGAAAAGCACCAAGTTCAGATAAAATACCCATTGAATAGTGTAAAACTTTACAAGCTAAAAGTTTACAAGCTAACTGGTCTGTGTCGACAAATATCAAACAAGATTGTGGCCTAGAGATTTGGTTTATATATAGTACCTTACCTAACAATGGAGATGAAAAAGAAGATGTAATTTATTAAACAATTGCAATAATCACTCAGGCAAACAAAGTTCTTTTTAAGATTCTAGAAAAGAAAAAAGAAAAAGGACGCAGCAACACATCAAAAAACTAACTAAATAAGTATGTTTCAGGAAAAGGCAGAAGGATACAAGATTAGGTAGCCCCTAAGGTGTGGATAATGGAGAAAATAAGAGAATAATGTAAAAACATTTATTTCTTACCAACAACATACCAAATAGAAGGTAAGAGGGACAATATTTTATGAAATGATAGCGGAAATCAAATTTAGAGTCAAAATAATAACAATATGCAGCACCCCGTGGGGTTCTGTAGAAGTTCATCACATTTATTCCTATCTAGGGAGGAACCAGGTAACCTTTAACAGCACACACATTTTGCCACTCTTCTCACTCTGAGGTTATCCTTAATAAAAGCTTTTACTTATATTTTATTGGGTTTGCTTTGTTTTCCTTCAGTGGTCCTCTAGGTGCCTCTTTGGCCATTTCACCAGCATCTCTTTACTAGCATCTATACACTTCAAGCATCTATGAGAACCAGGGCACTTTGCAGAATTATGAGCAGCGAGAGTCTGCACAGGCATGATCTGATACAGGGCCAATAGAATAGAATAGAATAGAATAGAATAGAATAGAATACTAGAGTTGGAAGGAACCTTGTAGATCTAGTCTAACCCCTGATCAAGCAGGAGGCCCTATACCATTTCTGACAGATGGCAGTCCAATCTCTTCTTGAAAGCCCCCAGTGATGAAGCACCCACAACTTCTGAAGGCAAGCTGTTCCATTGGTTGATTGTTCTCACAGTCAGAAAATTTCTCCTTATTTCCAGGTTAAATCTCTCTCTCAGTTTCCATTCATTATTCCTTTTCTGGCCTTCAGGTATTTTGGAAAATAGGTTGACCCCCTTCTCTCTGTGACTGTCCCTAAAATATTAGAACACTGTTATCACGTCACCCCTGGTCCTTCTCTTCTCTAGACTAGCCATGCCCAGTTCCTGCAACTGTTCTTTATATGGTTTAGCCCCTAGTCCCCTAATCATCTTTGTTGCCGTTTCTCTGCACTCTTTCTAGAGTCTCAACATCTTTTTTATAGTGTGGTGACCAAAACTGGATGCGGTAGTCTAGGTGTGGTCTTATTGCTAAGGCTTCATAGAGTGGTATTAGTACTTCATATGATCTTAATTGATCCCTCTGTTAATACAATTTGGGATTGCATTGGCTTTTTGGGCTGCTGCTGCACACTTCTTTTACACACCCTCATTTTAGACAGCAACTAATAAATCGTCCTAAGGCCCTTTGGGACCCTAACGGGGACCATCAGGGTATCTGGTGTGAACTCGGCTACCAAGAAGGAAGGATAATAGATCTTTCCTACTTGTAGCAGGGAACAGAGAACATCAAGAGCGATCTGAAATTATAAGGAACTGATAGTAAGGTTACTAAGAAAACGTTCCAAATGCAGTTGGTACTTCTAAAAATTCCAGAATGGACTTTTTAAAAAAAATTCTGGAAATCCCTAAAAATGGTTGCAGAAACTTTTCTTCTTAATTTTAAACTCCTAACTGGCCATAGCAAGAATTCCTTTCTGTTCTGATTGTTAGATTAAGCTATATGTTTTCAAAAACATGGCAAATCTCTTTGTTTTACTAAAAGGACTTCTAATACAGAGAAGATTTGCATTGTAACTTTCCTGCAGGGTAAGTCTATCTGCATTTTGTCTTGATTAGAAATATATTGTAGTAATGAACAAAAGATCGAGAGAAAACTAATAATAAAAACAGATACTGAATATTGTAGCAGCAATCTCTCTCTCTCTCTCTCTCTCTCTCTCTCTCTCTCACCACACACACACACACACACACACACACACACACACACACACACACACAAATTTATGAGTAGATATGAAATAAATTAAATTAGAGATGGCACAAAACTTTTGCAGCCTTTAGCAAGAACAACCTGGTGGTCCTTCCCCAGAGTCTGTACAGAAGCTGATTACCAGTTGGATCTTACTTCAACATGGATTGCATCTTTCATTGCAACTGAGGCTCCAGGCTAATTTTGTGTGTGTGTATTTTTGAATCAGTTTTGGTTCCTAGTGATTGTTGGACCAGTCCATGTGGTTTTCTTGGCAACATTTTCAGAAATGGTTTGTTCTTGCTTTCTTCCTAGGTGTCAGACCTACCACCATTTAAACCTCTAAATAGAAATGATCCTTGGCTCCATTTGCTGAGAAAAGTATCGCTTTATTAGAAGTCAAGTGTATTGCAGTAATGCATAGCTGGAACAGAGAACTGTGTGTCAAAATCCCTAAGTTCAACTTTTCCTTCCCTTGACTGCCTCCCATCACTGACTCCCCATGACAAATTAGGTTCAAGCAAGATGTTTTCAGACTGGTCAGTTCAAGCATAGGTTGGTATGCAGCTGCCTTCTTCTCCCAGCTAGCTGACCTTGAGGCAGTGTCTCAGGGAGATTCAGCAGCTACTTTCATTTCCACCAAGCATACTCCTTCTCACCCACCCTCCTCAAAGTTCATGGCAGACTGTCACCACATGCTAGCGAAGCACAAACAAGTGGAAGGTGGCAGCTGATACTAGGCCTGAGAAAGTGCGTAACAGGTCCAAAGTCATCCAGATAACTCAATGCCGAAGTCTTAGGGATTACCACAGTTTATGATGGTAATTCCATGCTCAATTATGGTTGTACATTGAGGATGACTTCTACAAGTTTTACAGCAGGCTAAAGCACCAGGAATATTTCCATAGCAATAACACTTAGATTTATATACTGCTCCACAATGCTTTACCACACTCTCTGAGATATTTACAGAGTTAACACATTGCCTCCAACAATCTAGATCTTCATTTTACTGACCTCGGAAGGATGGAAGGCTAAGTCAACTTTGTGCCGGTCAGGATCAAACTCCTGCAGTGGGCAGAGTTAGTCTGCAATACTGCATTCTAACCACTGTGCCAGTGGTGGGATTCAATTTTTTTTACTACCGGTTCTGTGGGTGTGGCTTGGTAGGCATGGCAGGGGAAGGATACTGTAAAATCTCCAGTCAGAGGTGGTATTCGCTGGTTCTCCGAACTACTCAAAATTTCCACTACCGATTCTCCAGAACTGGTCAGAACCTGCTGAATACCACCTCTGCACTGTGCCTCTATGGCTCCTTACTGGATACAGTGAGGGCTCAAAAGTATTCTATTCCAGAGGTCGCCAACCTTTTGGACCTGAGGGACCACCAAACTCATAGTTTTAAATCCCAGAGACCACTAACCGGTTCTATGGGCGTGGCCTAATTTGTGGGTGTGGCTTGGTGGTCATGTGACTGGCTGGGCATGGCTTGTATGTAAATATTATAAATATTTATATAAATATTGAATTTTTTATAAAAAAGAGCAACTTTTACCCAAAATTAGGCAAAGCAGGCAGATGGAGTTGCTCACAGAATCACAGATGCATTCAGAGATCTATCTATCTGCCATTGGCTAGCTCAGTCTGTCACATAAAATTTGCTTGCAAGTAAACTCATAAAATTTGCTAGCAAGCAAACTCACAAAATTAACTCACAACACACCATGCATGTAAATATTGAATTTTTTATTTAAAAAAGAGAAACTTTTACCCAAAATCAGGCAAAGCAGGCAGGCAGATTGAGTTGCTCACAGAATCATTCAGTGATCTATTTATCTGCCATTGGCTAGCTCAGTCTCTCAAATTTGCTTGCCGTGAGTCTGCACTGTATAATAGAACCTTCAGTCCTAAGGGAGATTCGGCTGTGCTTAAAAGCAGAGCCGAAGATCTAAAGACTAGCTAGAAAGCAAGAAATCCAACCATTTCCTGCTTTCTAGCTAATCTAAATCTCCTGGCACAGCAGCACAGCTAATGCTCGGAAAAAGGAAAAAGAGCAATTTAACAGGCAAGTGTGCTGGGTAAGGAATGAGTGGGCGGGGAGGGTTCCCGCGGGCCATGTGGGTGGCACAGCCTTGTGTTTATGTGCAGCCTAGATTAATTGCTTTGGGGGAGGGTGCTCTGGGGGTGAGGTTTCTCTGCGGTCCACCAAAAAATTTTCACAGCCCAACAGTCCACCGATTGGTGACCACTGTTCTATAGCAAGTACATTGGGGGAGGGGACATTTGAAGATACCCCTTCTGAAGAAGTAGCTTGAGTCAAAAAAGCCCTCAATCTGAAAAGGGTACAACAAGATTCAAAACCCCATCTCTTAAAAGTCATTCTCCTATTTGGAATGCCACCCAGCATGCTAATCTACCTACTCTATTATTATTATAGTTGGTCACACTGTCAGACAGATATTTCAACTGGATTTGGCATTTTTATTTTTATTTATTTATTTATTTATTTATTTATTTGATTTGCCAATTGTTTACAAGATAATAAGTATAAGTGTATACATAGTTGTGAATACATGAAATGGGTACATATAAGAAAAATAAAAGAAGAATAAGAGAAACAATAGGACAGGGACGGTAGGCACGTTGGTGCGCTTATGCACGCCCCCTACAGACCTCTTAGGAAAGGGGTGAGGTCAATAGTAGACAGTCTAAGGTTACAGTTTTTGGGGTTTGGGGAAGAAACTACAGAGTCGGGTAGAGTATTCCAGACATTGACCACTCTATTGCTGAAGTGGTATTTCCTGCAATCAAGTTTGGTGCGGTTAACTTTGAGTTTGTATCTATTGTGTGCTCTTGTGTTGTTATGGTTGAAGCTGAAGTACTCATTGACAGGTAGGACATTGCAATGTATGATTTTATATACCATGCTTAAATCAGACCGAAGACGGCGTAATTCAAGGTTTTCTAGTTCTAGAATTTCAAGTCTGGTGGCATAAGGTATTCTACAACGAGTAGAGGAGTGGAGAACTCTTCTTGTGAAATATTTCTGGACTTTCTCAATTGTGCTAATATCAGATACGTGATGTGGGTTCCAGACTGATGAACTGTATTCGAGTATTGGTCTAGCAAATGTTTTGTATGCTCTGGTTAGTAGTGTGATATTATCAGAGAAAAAGCTACGTAGGATTAGGTTAACAACTCTTAATGCCTTTTTGGCTATGTAGTTGCAGTGGGCTCTAGCACTTAGATCATTAGAGGTGAGTATTCCAAGGTCCTTTACAGAGCTTGGGTCATCAACAAGATCTTGACTATTCAGCTTGTATTTTATTTTCTGATTTTTTTTGCCAATATGTAAGACAGAGCATTTATTTGTTGAGATTTGAAGTTGCCATTTGTTTGACCATTCTGATACATAGTCAAGATCTTTTTGTAGGGTAGCAGTATTGTCTGTGGTATTGAACAGCTTTACATCATCAGTGAAGAGAACGCAATTGCTCTTAATATGATCACAGAGGCCATTTATGTAGAGTATGAAGAGAGTTGGTCCTAGAACACTGCCTTGGGGGACACTACTATTGACAGGTACAGAATTTGATAGGACGCTCCCAATTTTGACCATTTGTTGTCTGTTTGCCAGGAATGCTTCTATCCAGTTATGCAGTTGTCCAGAGATGCCATAGGATTTTATTTTTAGGAGTAGTTTGTCGTGTACCACTGAATCAAAGGCATCTATTGATAGTCCTTTGATAGACAGATGCTATTTGATGGTGTTAAAGGTATATAAGTTACAGAATATAAGTTGTTCCACATAAAGCTGACTTTTGGAATTATTATAGTTGCTCACAGAGACAGGCAGATTGGCTTTGGATTTTTGTTCACCTAGTGAGGCCTTCCCAAGGACCTGGAATAAGCTGATATTGTTCAATATATAGTAGGCAGCTACTATTCAGTAAAATGTGAAATACAAAAGAAAAAAATATAGGTTAAAACCAATGTAAATATAAAGTAATAATTAAAAGTCAGAAAAATGTTCATTCATCAACTAATTTCCAGTCATTTTCATAAGTTATTCCTACGTTGAAGTAGCCAATGATAAGTTATGACTAAAAGTTCTTGACAAAAAATAAATTAACTGGTTTCTAATGTAAACATGTATTTATTTGCTGTATTTATAGACTGCTATCCCTTTACAAGCCTCCAACTATTTCCAATATACATTATACTAATAATTATTATCTGTTCGGTATGAAAGCTAATCAAACCTTTTCTTTAACTTCAGGAGATATTGGAAAGTGTCCCCCCCCTCCTAATACTGTTTTTCTTTTTGCAAAATAAATAAATGTATCATTGCAGCAATATGTAATTACTAATTAATTGTTTAAAATACGCAGCTATTTTAACAGACTGGTGTAGCATCAGAGTGATGTTTTATGCTCTTGGCAACTAGAAAAATCTGCTACATGAAATGAAATTCATAGTGGAACAAAAGAACTACTTGAATTTTTGAAAATATTTTTATTGCTAGCAGGGTAATGCAAAAGAATCTTGAAGCTTTACAAAAGTATACTATTTGTAGTCATTAAAAAGCACACAATAAGTTTTTATACTGTTTCCTATAACACATTTGTGGTGTTTCTGCATGGGTTCAGCCTGCAGAATTGTTTTAAAAGAATTTCATATAAACAAAACATTCTTACAAACTGGGACTTATGGAATTGTAGTCTGGAGGGAATACAAAACGTTCATTTCCATAGTATATAATGGAAAGGCTGTCAGATTCTTAACTACAGTCGAGCAAACAGCACAGCAATGATATGTAAAAAAATATTAAACTACTCGGTACAGAGGATGAAGGCTAGCTGACTTGACACCGAACACAGAAAGGTAAATGATTGGAACTTTAATTACTTTGATCTGTCATGCCTTGTAGCTGTATGTCAGCAAAAGCAAGAAAATTGACATAGAACAAAGGCTGTGAGTGTTTCAACAACTTAACTCATTTCTTAGAAGTTGATTAATAAGTTTACTGAACTAAACATATGCTGAGAATTGAGGAAAAATATCTTCTATCCACATGCAATGGATATCCATACTGCATTCCAGACAATCCTTTCTGTAAAGAACATTTCTGCTCAATATATCAAATTTACACATCTAAGAGGCCATTAGTATTTGAAGGAATGAAAGAATAACAGTGTTGAAGGGGACTTTAGAGGTCTTCTAGTCCAATCCTCTGCTTTAGCAGGAAATCCTATACGATTTCAGGCAAATCATTGCCCAATCTCTTCTTAAAAACCTCTTGTAATGAAGCACCCATAACTTACGTAGGCAAGCTGTTCCACTGGTTAATTGTACTATCAGGAAATTTCTCCTTATTTCACATTGGTTTTCTCCTTGATTATTTTCCATCCATTGCTTCTTGTTCTGCCTTCAGGTGCTTTGGATAATTGTCATCATATGAATCTCACTCTCTAAGTGTTCAGGGAATCCACTTATACCATAGAACAGGGGTCCTCAAACTTGGCAACTTAAAGACTTGTGGATTTCAACTGCCAGAATTCCTCAGACAGCTACCCTGGCTGAGGAATTCTAAGAGTTGACGTCCACAAGTCTTAAAGATGCCAAGTTTGGAGACCTCTGCCGTAGAACATACAGGTGAGAAACCGGACTATTCATGTTTCTTACTATTCATCATTAAAAGTATTTCCATATTAATTCTGATCAATTCCAGGAAAAAAACCCAAGAAACAGAAGATTAAAACTGAATAAAACAAGACATTTTTTTTTTACTAAAAATGGAAACAGTATAAGCGATACTGAGAATCATCAGAGAATGTAAAATTTAATTTAGGTTAGTTTACTTTTATTGTCATTGCACTTCATACAACGAAATCAAACACCATCTTCAGTGCACATCATGACCATGACCATGAAAATAAACACAAACACACATCCTGCACCCTTCACACATTGAACTGAAAATCCCTGACACCACACCAACACTTCACTATACAGCAGAATTCAAAAGAGCTACTGCCCTGGGAAAAGAAGCTATTTTTCAGTCTATTTGTCCTTGTTTTTTATTATTCTGTACTGTCTGCCAGATGGTAATAGTTCAAAAAAAGGCTTCCCAGGATGAGATGGATCTTTGAGAAAGTTTTGAACTTTCTTAAGACAGTGGGAGCTATAAAGCTCTTCCAAAGAGGGGAGAGGGCAACCAATGATCTTCTGGGCAATGACATTAACCCTCTGGAGTGCTTTCCTATCTGCTACTGTGCAGTTGGCAAACCATACAGAGGTGCTCTCTATGGTGCAGCAGTAGAAGGTCACCAACAGTTTTTCATTCAGTTGTTGTTTTCTGAGAAGTCTCAGGTAGTATAATCTCTGCTGGGTCCTTTTGACCAGGGTTGCAATGTGGGCACTCGAGGTCAGGTCCTCTTTTATGGTAACACCCAGAAACTTAAAACTGGCCACTTGCTCCACTCAGTCTCCATTGATAAGCTGGATGTCTGATCTATTCCTTCTATAATCCATTATAAGCTCCTTGGTCTTATTGGTGTTGAGGACCAAGTTATTGTCTCCACACCACAAAAGCAACCATCTTGGTAGGCAGACTCATCCCCCCGGAGATAAGTCCTATATAATCTAAATCAAACAACAAACAAACAAGTAAGACAACATTTATTATTAATAATGGCAAAGGAAAGATGGAGTTGAGGAGAGTTGCACTAGTGAGATGTGCACCAGATCCAAAGGACTTGGAAGGATTTACTACTTGGAGAGTAGCAAATGACAGATCACAACAAGGGGTACTCTAGGGTGGTCTTGGATCAACTAGATCCAGACTTTACCATATGTTGTGAAATGTTAAGATTAGGTTGTGTGCCATTGCCAGCCTCGAGAGCTTTTTCTTTCCATTGAAAACCACTGATTATGAATCTCAGAAGAGGCCAATTGAAAGAGAATGGGCCTCTTTGCTTGTTGTGTAGGGTGGTAAGTGTTAAAAATGGGGGAGATAGTCTTTTGTTTTCATGAAGTAGAAATCTGCTTGGACATTAAGAAAAGAAAGATAGACAGATGGCTGGTCTATGGGGAATCTTAATATAGGTAGTCCTCCACTTATAGCCACAACTGAGCCCAAAATTTCCATTGCTAAGCAAGACAAATGTTAAATGAGTTTTGCCCCATTTTATGAACTTTATTGCCACAGTTGTTAAGTAAATCACTGCAGTTGTTAAGTTAGTAAAATGGTTGTTAAGAGAATCTTGCTTTCCCATTGACTTTGCTTGTCAGAAGGTCGCAAAAGGTGATCACATGACCCCAGGACATTGCAACTGTCATAAATACATGCCAGTTGCCAAGCAGCTGAATTTTGATCATGTGACCTGCCATGATCATAAGTGTGAAAAATGATCATAAGTCACTTTTTTCAGTGCTTTTGTAACTTCAAATGGTCACTAAATGAATGATTGCAAGCCAAGGACTATCTACATTTTGTCTCCTAGTACCAAAATGTTGTTGTCACAACTCCAATAAAGAACGGACTGGAGCCGAGACAGCCAGGATGTGATACGCCCATAGTCTTTTACTTGCCTTGTGTTACCACGTGGACGTTATGATGAATGTTCTTCAAATAACTGACACTGGCTTCCTGACAAGGTGTGGTGCAATAATAATGATTCATGGCTGGATGTCAAGAGGGTGGTGTTGTAATAATGATACGAAGCAAATGGGGGTACATGGACTCATCAAGCAGGGGAAAATTGCAGTTACCGTGTTTCTTTAATTTAAGGATGCCAGATGTTAGGCAGCGAAGGCGGCCGGAAGGTGGTTATAGTAATTATGTTGTTATCCAAAGTATAACATGTATAAATACAGCTCTGGGTTGCAACAAAACCCAGAGATTACTTTAAACATAATTTGATCTCTGTTACCTGTTGTTGTGGTATGGGAGATGAATAAAAACTTCACTGAAGCTACACGAGTCAGTTGATATCTTATCATTCACCCCCTCAATATCGGATGAACAGCTGACAGAGAAAGTCAGCTCTCTCCCTTCACACCGTGTAATTCCTCCAGAGGCTTCCATTCCTTTGGAATCCTAGGAGCAACAAACTATGGCTGAAGGTAAAGATGGGGAGGATGAATTGCAGTTGGAGACCAGGAAGGAGGAGGAGGAGAGCCAGCTGGGAGCCGATGGCGCTAGTGTTGTTGCGAGTAATATCCTGCCCGATGAAGGAACGGGAGGTTCAGACTGAGGAACCGATGACAGTTTGCAAAAGATGGTGCAACCAAAGACACAGCCAGGAAGGAGGAGTGGGTTTGACTTAACGGAGGACATGGGGTTTCTTCTGAGTAAACCTCCTACACATGTCCCTACACACTCTGACACCTTTGAGAAGTGGAGAGAAAGGAGGATAGGGGAGGGAGACGAATGGAGCACATCCCCATCCAGCCTTGGAGCTAGTACTCTTGAACTTCTCCATGTAAAATATGGGGAATTGAGTATCAGCAGCCGTGACACCAAACATCATTGGGGAAGCAACACGGAGAACACTTCTTTCTTTAGTTCTCTGCCCAGGGATGAAAGAGACCATACCCATAGAAGAACAACACATTACTTTTCAGCCGGGTTTGAATCCTCACTTGCAGAGGTGGTGGTGGGGTTCAGAGGCCAGAAGAAGAGGAGCCACACACATGACGTCTAGCGGCGAACGTTCAGAGTCCTTACCTTGACATGAACCGCAAGCAGAGACTTGGGGATTCCCCAGAAGGACTGGCTGCTGGGAACAGTGCATGGTATGGGGTCCACCCCCCCCCCCTGCAAACTTCTTTTGATGGAAATCCCGATTGTATAGCTTTATTCTCAGCCAAGTAGTAAATCATTTGGAATTATATGCAACATATTACCCCTCCCAATGGTCAATGATAGTAGCAATTACTGGGGTGTTAACCGGAGACGCAGCAAACTGGGTGGCAGTGTTGCATAGTGCCCATACTAGAGAATTGATTGATGTAGGGTTATTCTTGGATTCGCTTTGTAATCAATTCAAGGATAAATTTAGAGTACACCAGACTGAGGAAGCAATAATGACATTAAAACAGAATGGAAGACCAGCTATTGAATACGTCAGGGAGTTCAGACGATTGGCTGGGAAACTGAGAACTTGGGCAGAACATCTATTGATTAGGGAATTCAGGGCCTGTTTAGATAGAGGATTACAACAGGTTTGTCTCTACAGGGGTGTGCCCCAACGAATAACAGACTGGTATAAAACTGTTGTTGAACTAGATGTAGGGTTGAAGGAATTTAGAGAGAAATCTGAAGGTCCATGAAGGACTGGTCCGGTTGGGACTAATGTGGGAATAGGAAGGGGTGTGCAAGGAATTGTGGCCAACAATACCAGGGGTCGTTTAAATCTAAGGTGTTTTTGTTGTAATATATTGGGACATAGGGTGTTTGAATGCCCTACGATAGATACAGGACGTATGAAGCAAACAGTGAGGGGTCCTTCTGGAAATGTTTCACAAATTGGATATAGTGGCAGGGGAGTTAGTAGTCATGAAAAATCACAGGGTGTCACACAACATGAACCATCCATAGCTCCGCCACACGAGAGATGAAGCAATACAGTGAACAGCGGCAGCCGAGAGTTGTGTCGGGACTGTATGACAGTGGTGACAACAGCCAAGAAGACACCACGGTAAGCTCTCCTGTTAGACCATTTATAATACTCATAGTATTAGATAATGTAGGACTTAGAGGCCGATATGGAGCATTGATAGATACCGGATGTACCAGATGTCTGATTAGTCAACGTGTGGTGGATGAACTGCATGTGCCATTAGAACCCTTTCCTACCCCTATGAAGTTCGAGCAGGTTGATGGGGAGGTTAGGGGGAGTACTGGCTCTGATGATGACTGTTCCTATTCGATTAGAAATTGGAACCCACTGGGAACAATTAAGATTCATTGAGGTATCAGAAATGCGAGAGGCAGTTATTTTAGGTTTAGTATGGTTGGATCATTGGAAACCCACCATTTGGTGGGAAGGTGGTTTTAGACGGTTGAGACTTACTATAGGATCAGAACCGCCACAGCAAGAACCAGAAGAACAACAGCAGAGTTTAAGAGTGGAGCCCATTAGTTTGCTAGATGAACATAGTAGTTCCTCTTTTCCATCAATATATCAGGATTTGGCGGAAGTATTTAGTGAGACAAAGTGTGAGATTCTTCCACCACACCGCCCAACGGACTGTGCTATCGAACTGATTCCAGGGGCAAAATTGCCAAAACCCCGAATGTATGCAATGACACTGAAAGAAATGACAGAAATGAGGAACTTTCTAGACAAGAATTTAGCTCGGGAATTTATTAAAGCCGGACGATCGCACATAGCTGCCCTTGTACTATTCCGAGAAAAAAAAAGATGGTGGCCTACGTTTGAATGTTGATTTTAGAGGACTTAACAAGGTCTGCGTCAATAACCTGTACCTGTTACCATTAATCAGTGAATTGTTGGCTACCTTATCAACTGGACATTTCTTTACTAAATTAGACTTGCGCGAGGCATATTATCGGGTGAGAGTAAGACCTGAGGATGAATGGAAGACAACATTCAATTGTCCCCTCGGAAGCTATCAATTTCGAGTAATGCCTTTTGGATTACAAGGGGCCCCTGCGGTGTTCATGCAACTTATTAATGGTGTACTACAAGAACATTTATACCATGGGGTGCTAGTATATTTGGATGATATACTTATTTACACAAAAACCATGGAAGAACACGTCCAATTGGTGAGGAGTGTATTAACTAAATTATTAAATGCCAAATTATATATCAAATTATCTAAGTGTGAGTTCCATTGTACGAAACTAGATTACCTGGGATACTGAATCTCTAATGCAGGATTGGAGATGGATCCCATGAAGGTAAAAACTGTAATGGAATGGAAAATCCCACAAACAAGAAAACAGGTACAAAGTTTTTTGGACTTTGCAAACTTTTATCGACAATTTATACCTAAATTTGCCCCCATTGCACTGCCATTAACCGAGTTGCTAAAAACAAAGAAAAAAATAGAAAAACCAAAGCCAACCCAACCAGTTAAATGGTCGGAACAATGTCAACAGGTCTTTGAAACATTGAAATCGTTATTCTCTCAAGCACCCATTTTACGACATCCTGATCCAATGAAGAAATACATCATACAGGCGGACGCAAGTGATGTGGCCATAGGCGCTGTCCTGTTACAAGAGAATGAAACTGAAGCACTACAGCCATGTGCATATACTTCACGGAAGTTTACTACTACAGAGAGAGGCAGGGCGATATGGGAGAAGGAGGCCTTCACCGTAAAATGAGCAGTAAGTACTTGGAGGCATTTCCTGGAAGGGGCACAGGAGGTTTTTGAAGTGTGGACAGAACACCGAAATTTAGAAGCATTACAAAAACCAAGACAATTGTCTCCTAAGCAGGTCAGGTGGGCCCTGTACTTTAATCAATTTCATTTCAAATTAAAGTATTGCCAAAAGGACAGAATTTCATGGCGGATGCCTTGTACCGGTTGCCCCAATATCAATCAACACGAGATATTATTATTCAACCCCTAATTGTTGATAACTCATCCAAAAATGTTGGTCAAGTGACTCGTTTAAAGGAAACAACCCATGACACAATACAAAATGCTACTACACAAGATGATTGGCTGGAAAAAAATTCCCATTTGTGTTCATTTAAAGATGGCATAGCTTGGAGAGAGAATAAAGTGTACATGCCAGCCAAGTGTAGGGACGAAATACTTATAAATTGTCATAATGTAAAAGAGGCAGGACATTTCGGATTTTTAAAGACATTACATCTAACCTGCCATCAGTTTTGGTGGCCCAAAATGAGGGTTGATGTCGAACATTATGTAAAGACATGCTATGTATGCGCAACATTAAAGCCTAGAGTAGGCAAACCAATGGAACTGTTGCAAACAGTATCAGAGCCAACATGTCTATGGCAAGATATAGCCATGGATTTTATTGTTGAATTACCAAACAGCAAAGGATACACTGTAATATGGACCATAATTGACTTATTTTCAAAACAGGCGCATTTTGTCCCCTGTAAAGGCCTACCATTGGCAGGATTATTGGCAGATATGTTTGTGACACAAGTGTATAGGTTACACAGGGCACCCAGAAGAATAATATCCGACAAGGGGGTGCAGTTCATGGCACAATTTTGGAGGGCGTTCCTCGTTTTGATGGGGTCTTCCCAGGGACTCAACTTGGCATACCACTCGAGTACAAATGGAGCTGCAAAAAGAGCAAATGCCATGGTTGAATGATATTTAAGATCGTATATCTCACATCAACAAAGAGAATGGGTAGATTTATTACCGTTCGCTGAAATTGCTTACAATAACGCACTGCATAGCAGTACCAGGTACAGTCCATTTTATATAGTACATGGTATGGAATTCGGCCCAAGTTCGGAATTCATCTGTCAAGAAGAAGACCCACCTGGTGTTAAAGAATGGGCAGAAAAAATACAAGGATGTTGGAATAAAGTACAAAAAGCATTAGAAAAAGCTTCCAGAGAATATAAAATTCAAACAAACAAGAAACGGAAGGATATTAAACCCTTCCAGGTGGGAGATAAAGTGTATCTTTCTACCAAACATATCAAATAAAAACTGAGCAGCCGGAAACTGGGTCCAAAATATTTAGTCCCTTTTGATATAGTAAAAGTAATTAACCCCATGACAGTTAAACTCAAATTACCGTCATGGCTAGGGCGGATTCATCCCGTTTTTCATACAAATTTACTTAAAACAAGTGTCTTTAGAAATGATGAGATACCTATGAAACCAGTACGTAGAGAACCAGAACAATTTGAAATAGATAGAATACTAGATTCTAGAATACGAAGACATACTATTCAATACCTCATATGATGGAAAGGGTATCCCGAATCAGAGGCATCCTGGGTGAATGAGTCAGATAAGTGTGCAGATAGATTGAGGAAAAAATTCCACAACTGTCATCCCGATAAGCCAGGGACCGTTGTATAACCTCTATACACCATTATCCCTTTTGTCTAATGTGTTCTTATATTCTAGGCAAAATCTTGGTAGAGTGGGCTGCCCTGTCACAACTCCAATAAAGAACGGACTGGAGTCGAGACATTCAGGATGTGATACGACCATAGTCTTTTACTTGCCTTGTGTTACCACGTGGACGTTATGATGAATATTTTTCAAATAACTGACATCGGCTTCCTGACAAGGAGTGGTGCAATAATAATGAATCATGGCTGGATGTCAAGGGGGTGGTGTTGTAATAATGATATGAGGCAAATGGGGTACATGGACTCATCGAGCAGGGGAAAAGTGCAATTACCATGTTTCTTTAATTTAAGGATGCTGGATATTAGGCAGCGAAGGCGGCCAGAAGGTGGTTATAATAATTATGTTGTTATCCAAAGTATAACATGTATAAATACAGCTCTGGGTTGCAACAAAACCCAGAGCTAACTTTAACCATAATTTGATCGCTGTTACCTGTTATTGTGGTGTGGGAGACGAATAAAAACCTCACTGAAGCTACATGAGTGAGTTGATATCTTATCGTTCACTCCCTCAATATTGGACGAACAGCTGACAGTTGTTTCCTAAATGCTGGGGACTGAAATTTCACAACAAGCCTGGAAAATGATATGATCTAATATGCTTGACAGATAAGTTTACTGTGTTTCTCCAACAATACGGCCTCCACCAATAGGAAGGCCCAGCATGATTTCTAGGCATGAGGGGAAATTAATCCCCGCCCCCCAAATTTAGGCCTATTTAATCCATACATTTCCCCGCCAGTTCTCACATCGTTCGTTAAAACTACACGAGGTGAAGAGAAATGGGGGAAAAGGGGAGGGAGAAAACTTGCCTTTAGGAGACCCCTGCAGGTAGCCTAGTCTAGAATACCCCAATCTACTATTGATAGAACATCGGTCGATAGAAGCTCCCCAAAGGCAGATTCACCAGCCACTTCTATCTGCCAGTAGAAGCGGCCTCGGGGCGAGCGCGCACATGCACTCCCCACGAAGCCATTTCAATCGGCCGATGGAAGCTCCCCAAAGACAGAGTCACCAGCCGCTTCTATCGGCCGGTAGAAGTGGCTTTGTGGCGAGGGGAGTGTGTGTGGGGTGCTCGCCCTGAGGCCACTTCTACTGGCCAATAGAAGCAGCTGGTGACTTGGGGAGCTTCTATTGGCCAATAGAAATGGCTTCGTGGAGAGGGGAGTGCACGTGGGGCGCTCCTGTCAGGAGCACTCCGCGGGCAGCAACGCCTCGCCCTGAAGTGCTGGTAACTCTGCCTTCGGGAAGCTTCCATCAGCCGATAGAAACGGCTTCATGGTGAGGGGACTGTGCATGGGCGCTCGCCCTGAGGCCGCTTCTAACAGCCGATAGAAGCTGCTGGTGACTCTGCCTTTGGGGAGCTTCCATCGGCGATAGAAACTGCTTCAGGGTGAGGGAAGTGCGCGTGGGGCGCTCCTGTCAGGAGCACCCCATGGGCAGCCATGCCTCAACCCAAAGCGGCTGGTGACTCTGCCTTTGGGGAGCTTCCATTGGCTAATAGAAACGGCTTCGTGACAAGGGGAGTGCGTGTGGGTGCTCGCCGCGAGGGCGCTTCTACCGGCTAATAGTTTTCCTCCCCCATGCACACCCCCACCTAGAGCGCCCCATGCGCACTCACCTCTCCACGACACCACTTCTACTGGCCAATAGAAGCGGCTGGTGACTCTGTCTTCAGGGAGCTTCCATTGGCCGATAGAAGCAGCCTTGTGGAGAGGTGAGTGTGCATGGGGTGCTCTAGGTTGGGGTGTGGGGGGGGAGGAAATTAAGTCACCCCCAAAAAGATGTCCTAGCTGTTTTTGGGGGGCTCAAAAAAAAATAAGACCCAGCCTTATTTTATGAGAAACACGGTATCTAAAGATAAAGTATATATTTTTAAAACTGGTAAGACCTTGACACTTGAACCTAGATTAAAAATATGGGTTGGTGCCAAAGGATTGTGTTTGTTTGGCAAGAGATTTTGCTGAAAGAAATGTCTAGAATTCTAGAAGCAGAATTATGTCTACAGAGATTTCTGGAATATCTTGTGGGGCCCTGGAGTAGAGGTAGACACTACTGGCACAGCTTAGCAAGAATGTTCTTTTTAAAGACACAAATGTTTTGGGAAATATTGAAAGTACATACTATGAAAATTACAAAACATAAATTATATATCACCTCTTTAACAATGCTTCCATGTTATATTATTGCATAGACAAAAATAATTCTGCAAGAAGGAAATTCATGAATTATTTACAGTTGCCCTATGCAAAAATATAATTGTGCAAAATGAAAATCTGTTAAGACATTTACATAAGAGGTTTTGCTTGCTAACAAAAATATACAAATTAACATAGCAAATTAGGACTCAGAAAAAATATATATTGTTTTTAATGGTTACTGAGGCTAGTATTATGTATTTAAAAAGTGGAATTGAGGACTAGCTAAACAGATACAAATTATGATGCACACTAATTGACTCCAAATTAATGAGTCAGGAGTGATTAAGCTAAGTAAAGCAAAACCAGGAAACAGGTTAGAAGGCTGCAATAACTGAAATCATAGGTATTTGATTATAGGGAAATACAGGTTACACACACACATAATAATTCTGTACATTCAATAACCAGAAAAAAATTCTATAAAATAAAAATGCAGTATCTTAATAGTGGAGAAACCTATATTTATGTTTAGTATCATATGCAAAGATAGCATATTAGAAATACGAATGAGAAAAGTTCACAATAAGAAAATATTTGTGGAAGATGGATATCTTTATATCATTTTATCAATAGATGTATAAAGTCATTAGGAGTCACAAGCGGGAAGGTTTTCTTGAATTCTACACAGGGAGATCAAATCTTTTAAAAAAAACCATTTATAAAGTATAAAAAGTATAGCATAAAGTATAAAAATGAAACAGAAGTATTTTTATTAGAAATAATTAATTTTATGTTTATTGCTTTTAATGTTGTAAGCCATGCAGAGTTCCCTTGTAGGTGAGATGGATACCAAACAAATTTAACAATCAATCAATAAGTAAATAAATAAATAATTCAATGGTTAAAAATTCAAATTAATCCTTTTAATTCAGGGTTGCAAAACTAAGCACTGCCCAACATCAGGATGTTGGTAATACAACGTTGTATAAAGAATTACAATTTTCCAATTACAATATAATCCTATGATTAATATTTATGCTAGTATTTGGATTTCTTCCCATATTACATTTAATGAACCATTGGTACTTTTGCTTAATGTTGTAAATTTAATAAACTTATAGCCTACTAAATGATTACCTTCTCCAAGCTCACCCTGACTGAAGGATGATCCTCTACCAGCAAATACTTATTCCTTGATAGGCAGAATTGACATGTAATTCCTTTTAAAATTCCATGAAATTGAATTTAAAAATCCCATACCCCACTTTGTGAAATAGTAATAACATTACATACATCTTACAAATGTAAATTGTAGTTTCTGGTGGGTGGACCATTAACTAAATGCTTAGTCTCTACTATCCCTTAGTTTGAGCAGTGAAAATAACAACACACCCTTCCCTATCCTAAGCTAAGTGAAATCCATTATTACAATATTTTAGTAACAAACAGACGAATAGTTTCTTTATCACGCTATATACCACCTTTTTTCTATGTAGTCTTTTTAAAAATGATAGAAGGAGAGATGGGGGACGTCTCTATTTCTATGAAATAAACTGTTATGATTCTTCCATGGTCCATTTCTTCTATTACTTCTAAACAAACTAAGATCCAGGTGAAAAAAGCTTTAGTTCATAACATTGTCTGCACTCTACTAAAAAGAGTCTGAAATTCTTTTGTGGTGTTTGTTGCAACACCTTTGTCCCATGGGAGATTAAGTTTGGAATCTAATTGATCAGAAATTATTTTTCTCCATGTTGAATTTGACAATAGCAGTACAGGCAAGATTGAGTTTTAATGCTGCTGTCAGGTCTGTCACTATTATTTCTTTTTCTAACAGTACTATTTGATGGACTTTAATTGCCTGTTTTACAAAAAAGTAGAAAAGTAGAAAAGAGATAATATAACTTTCAGCTTAGCTAGATGAAGGAAAACTGGGGGGAAAACCATTTACTGAGACCTACTGAAAAGATACAGAACAATATAGTAGTTTTCCAGTTCTGCAGTTCAATTTTTTTTTCCTAAGGCGGTACATTAAAAAAAAAAAAAAAGAAATATGGGACACGATAGAATATATACTCAGTATAAAATAACTTACTTCTATGTTTCACCTGACAGTAAAACATTTAACCTGCTATGAAATATGAAAAAAATCTTTTTGAAGATATTCAGGTTTAATATACTATTCAGTTAATTCTGAAACTTGTTTTTGTCTTTTGTGTTTTAGAAATTATATGTAACTTTAGCATCTTTTTTTAAATTTATCAATGTGACATTAAGAAAATAAATTCTGCCCTCAGAATTCTCAAAAGCTGGAAAAGGTCCCACAAAATAGAAACACACACAAAATGGATTTCAAGAACAAAGGGAGATAATCCTATTCAAAATATAATTCTCCAACATGCTTTTCATTTTATAGCATTACATGTAGTCCTTGACTTACAACAGTTCATTTAGTGACTGTTCAAAGTTACAACAGCATTGAAAAAAGTGACATGACTGTTTTTCACAGTTATGACCTTTGCAACATTCCCATGATAATACGATCAAAATTCGGATGCTTAGCAACTGATTCATATATGACCATTGCTGTGTCGCAAGGTCATGTTTTCATGTTTTCCGACCTTCTGACAAGAAAAAGTCTATGATTCTATCTGTGGAAGAATAGCTAAATACTTATGATAACTTTATATTTAAAAAGTACATTTAGTACATAACTCCAGTAAAGGAGTTTTTGGTGTAGAATTCAATTCCATTTGGAAACCTGCTTTAGACATATTCAAAATTGAATTTAAGAGTTAATATTTTAATTTACACTAACATATAACCCATATGTTTATTTTATTCTTTTAATGTATTTATTATTAAGAGTTTTCCTGATAGACTTAAATTTAAATAGAAATGGGAATCCTTAGTAATTCCAATTCAATTAGCAAAGTATCTTTAAGAGATATGTTTTGATTAGAAATTTGGTCTGAAATGTCTTAGAGTGTTTATGTATTTAATAGATTGAATATATAATTAAGGTACAATTAACTATAAATATTTATATAATTAAATATATAATTATATTAATATACTTAGTAGAACATATGGGGCATATGATTTCTTCTTTATCCACACATATTTTATTGTTTTATGTTGGTTTTGATAACCAGCGAATGATCTGTCTCGTTTTCCTTTTCAGCTCATGATTCAGAGAATGCAGATGAGGAAGTCTTAGCCACAATGATGCCAAAATGATACAAATTCATTGAGATATTAAAAGGGCAACCACTGCCGTTTCATATTTGCATTGTAGTGTCTCAGGCAAATATGCAAAGGGACAAAATTTGTATTGTGATGTCATAATCCATTTCATCAAAGCTCACTTTCCCCATAGATGTTATTTACATATTAGTTTTTATATACATGTTTACTAAGTAAAACTGCAGATTTATTGCTGACCTTCCATTCATTATCATTATTTAAAAGGCATATAAAGCATTTCAAAAAATACTACAGTTTTACAATAAATCATACTGCCACCAATTTTTCTTTAATCGATGCATAACTTCCGTTTAGTCTCCTTTTTAGCCTACAGGTAGTCCCCCCAGTTCATGTACTGACCGTTGAAAGTTACAATAGCACTGAAAAAAGTGACTTATGACCATTTTTCACACATGACCATTGCAGCATCCCTTGGTCACATGATCAAAATTCAAAACCTTGGCAACTGGCTCATACATATGACAGTTGGAGAATCCTAAAGTCATGTGACAAGCAAAGTAAATGGGGAAGCCAGATTCACTTAACAACTTTGTTATTAATTTAACAACTGTGCTGATTCACTTAACAACTGTAATAAGAAAGGTCGTAAAATGGGGCAAAATTCACTCAACAAATGTCTCACTTAACAACAGAAATTTTGGACTCAATTGTAGTTGTAAGTTGAGGACTACCTGTATTTTCTTCTCCATCAGCCCATTCATCTTACAGTTTACCAATGAGAACTTTACATGCTGAAATCCACCAACTACAGAGAATTGTGGAACACCACAACCTGAAAGGACATATTAGAAATACTAGAACATTCTTTTTTAAAAAAAATCAGAATCAACATCAGGGCTTGTATGATGTCAACATTCAGCCAGATGAAGGTCATACAAGTGAGCCTGTTCAAATCCATCAGGAAGAAGTAAGTAGATATGAAAGACTTTACAATTTATTTTTTATTTCTTCCTGATGGATTTAATGTCAGTAGAGAATGAGATTGCAACTTTATTTTACTTTGGTTGATTGATTGATTGATTGAAATATCTGTTAGATAGTTCATCTTCAGGTTGTGTCCAGACATTAAAACAATATTAAAATAGAACAAAATACAATATGAATGTTTAAAACACAGTTATATTAATACAATGAATTAAATACACACAAGTTCAATTTCTTCATAATTTTATATGAGTATGGAACATATACATATTTATCCACTTGTAAATTAATTCAGTAGAGCCTGGATTTTACAGATTAAATTGTAATTAAAAATCTAAGTAAGGTAATAATTACAGTAAAGGAGTTTATTGAATATCATCAGCATATGTACAGTTTAGAAATCAGATTTTTTTTTCTAGAACTAAATTTAAATGTCCACATAAATCTGAATAAATTAGTTCTAATAGCATTTTCTCTTAGACAGGTAATAGCTACTATCTATTTGGTATAATAAAGTCAGCTTGTTTTTTCAGGCTTGCATGCACTTATTTTTAATTTTATGGTTATATAATTTTTTGAATTTTGGAATTCATTCTCCAATTTTGTGCTCCAAACTCCTCTGCTAGTGTTTGATATAATTTTTAGGCAAATTTGGTTTTTAGAGTGTTTAATTTCTCAGCAAATGCTGCACTTAATAAAGACAATACTATCCCCAGACCACACACACACACACACATATTTCTTGACAAGAATTTTACACACATGGCTTACAGCCGTTCTTACATTCAAAAGTCAATTTCCAAAAATGGCAAATAGGAGGCATCATAAATTATTATTATTTTATTTCTTATAAATGTTCTGTTTGTTTTCTGAGATTATATTTTAGGAGCTTTCACTGAAAAATTCTGGAGCTTTCACTGAAGGATATTAACATTCCCTTCATATTCTGGAGGAGAACTCTTAAGAAGTCAATTTATTTTAACTATTCCTGATAACTTTACATTTTGAGTTTTAATTGCTTTAACATTTCTAGCAGTGTATCCATATGAACTGATTGTTCATTTGTAACTTTGAGCTTCTTGTTTTGTAGTTTCAACTATAAAGATTCTTGAAAAATCTATTGCTTCTTCCTTTCAATTTGCTTCAAGCATCTTTTGCTAGAGGCATTTTGTTAGTTTGAATGAGTAAGAAATCATATTCAGAATGATATATCCATGACTTTTCTTTTTCCAGATTTCCTTTCTTAATAAGTCCTTTTTTGTTTCTTTTAGCCTGTGTTTTTTCTAGATCATGTTTACATTGTGAGTATTCAGCAGTATTTTGATTTGAAGGTATCACCTTTGGTAATTCTGTCATTTAGCATCTAGATCACACGTAGCCATTCTGTCAACTTAACTTGCCTGATTTGCAAACTGACAAGCACGTAACAACAAAAACAAATCTTTTCCTTTTTCCTAATCTTTAAATCACTCTCTTCTCTGAGCCCCTAGCCCTGTGATGGCGAACCTTTTCCATGTTGCATGCCAAAAGTTTGCACATGTGTGTGTGCTCGTGTGCTTGCACCCATGATGCAATGTGCACGTGACTCCCCCGCCCCTCTGTGCATGCGTGCATGACCCCCTGCACCACACGCCTCTGCACACGGAAACCCCCCTCCGCACACCGCATGCCTCTGTGCATGTGCATACCTCCCCCCACGCATGCGCAGCAGATACCTGACAATCAGCTGGCTGGCGGGGTGTGTGCGCGCATGCGCAGTGGGGCTCTTCCGGGCGACCTCTCACATGCCAGCAGAAGTGGCTCTGCATGCCACTTCCGGCATGCATGCTATAGGTTGCCCTCTGCCTATTGATGAAGAGCAAATAGCTTTATATAATACAGTGTATGGAGAGAAGCCAAATAAGGTTATAAATGTAACTTTTATTTAAAAAAAACAGTATTGCTGAAACTAGAGGTTGAATTAAAAAAAAAAAAAGCTTTACCTAGGAAATAACATGGTTCTAAAAATATCTGAACCAATAAGAGTCTATATTAAAGTCTATATTATTATAAAAATAGGACTAACCAGTAGAAATGTAAATGGCACAGATCAGAGACAGAAGAGGAAAGAAAATAGCTGAACTGAAAGAAGATAAAAGTGGAAAAAGGCCAGATAATATCATTTAAATTATTAGAAATAATGTTATACTGTGCCATAAAAATTAAACCTTTTAGACAAGGCAAGGAGAAAAAAATGCAGAATCTCTTTGGTAACTATCTCTACACTGGTTGACCTCAAAGGTCAAAAAGTTTATAAGTTCAGAAAGCTGGTGTGTGTAAAACTGGGTATGAATTACTATTTAAACAGGATTCCTTAATTATTTAAATTAATAATTACTTTTATCTGGTAAAGAACAATCTTTTTATCCTTTATTATGATTTGGATTCAAACATCCTATCTCAGTGAAAATCACCACAATATTTCTTAATAACTATTATTTATTTAGATTATTTCTATGCCCTCCCAATTCACAAAAGTAATTCTAAACAGCTTACAAGTGGTTAAAAAAATAAAACAATGGATCCAAAAACAGAACAAACTCCAATAGAGTCTATCTGTTCGTCTCAATATTTCCCAATAAAATAATTTATTTCTTGATGGTTCATCTTGCATTCTGGACCAATATGCAGGGAGAAAAAAAATAGATTTTTCAGGGCCAAAAAGGTCAAGGCCATCTGAATCTTAGAGGGACAGCTATTCCACAAGATAGGTACCATTATAGTTTAAAGAAACCCTTAAAACTAAACCAGGAATATAACATAGGCATAGCCTGACATGAGTCATAAAGTCAATTATCAAATTTCTGAAGGTTTACCAGACAGAAAGTTCTTATCAACATTCTTGAATGGGTTTTGGAAGTTCAGCAGAGATTGTACAAGAAAGGAGGAGAAAGTGACATTGTGAAAAGCAAGACTACTCAGAGAATGTTGGATTTTGTTCAAAATATCCAAGTCCTTCCATTTGAGGTATTAAAATTAAAAATAAAATAGTTGTAAGAACGAATAAGCTGAACATGCCATTTTAAAAGTCTACTACTTTCTTTGCTACTAGGTAGCAAATTCTAAACTGTCAGTTCAACACTAACCCTTGTTCGAATGAGATACAAATCAGAATATAGTTTCTGTTTTCTCCAAATATCATTTACTTTTTAATCCAAGCAATGCATTTTATAATACAATGCATATAAAATGTGTATTTTAAGATTAAAATGGATACAAAGTGATAACAAAACTATAAAGGAAAGTTAATGTGGGGAATGGGGTGGCAGAATATATACATATGATACTGACATGGACTAAAAATAGAATGGACTGTCTATTCTTACTTTGAGTTATTTTAATCATAAAGATAGATTAAATAAGTAAATACATAAATGAACAAATAAATAAATAATTCAGTACAGAGGAAAACGCAAACTTTAGACAGAATGATTTGGAAAAAAGCAAGTATGAAATCTTCACTAAAATATTTCTTCTTTTGCATTATTCCAGGATAGTGGGCATGTCAGCAGGTAAATAGTGTTACCTTTTGAAGGAACTACCAATAAATTGTGCATTTCAGTTCACTGTCTAACTAATCAGCCTGGGAATACACACACACACACACACACACACGTCACATAGTTGTGACTATGGATTGATTATGAAAGGTGTTTTTGATTTCTTCCTATAGCAAATTGTGTTTTTTCCAACAATCACTTAGTTATATTTTATTTCATTAATTTTTTCACCTATGAGAGACATTTTGGATAGGCAAAATAAGAAGAAATGTTATATATCACTCAGTTAAAAGGAAATGGCATATAAGATAATGCAATAAAATGGTAATGTATAATTAATTAACACTTATTAAATTATTTTACATATCATTCTAGTGATATTACATGTAAGAACTGCAACAATGCTAAAAAAGTATAATATTGTTTTATACACATAGGCATAGATATTGTATTACATATGTCAATTGTAGTGTATGAATTCCCCAAATCTGCATTATTTCTCTTTCTTATAGTTCTATAGAGAGAGAGAAAAAAACATCAATTTAATTTTCATGAGGATAGTCAGAACTTCAGCTAGTTCTTCATTTCCCCCCAGCAAATGAAATACTTACCCTAGTAATATCTACATGTATTGTGCTAGTGGGGGGAAAAGAAATCATTATGCTGAGGGCATATTTTGCATTAAATGCTTTCCATATGTAATAGAGAAGTTTCTACAATTGAGCACTGCACTGGAGTAGTAGTTTAGGCTTTATTACTTACTTCTAATTTGTATTGATGGCCTTAAAAGTAGCATGCTTTGCAGTTCTATGAAAGAAAAGATTATAAATGGAGATTAATTATAATTTTGCTAGCTCAGTACTTGTAAAACTAAAGCAATTTATATTCTTTCTCTTAATGATCTCCATTCCTGATTGCAGTAATGCAATCTAATTGTGATTATGATAGTGTCTGAATCGTGTGGGCTTCTATGTGATTGGAACTACTCTTTGCATTAAAAAGTAATTTTGGAGTAATCATGAAAAGTTACTGTGGAAAATTGGCAAGTAATATATTTTACTCTGTATGTTAGGTTTCTGTTTTCATTTCTGATTATATCTTCTAAAAAAGATAAGCAAGATATTATATCAAGGATCTACTACATCAAAGACTTGCCAATAATAATTATGAATATCAAGGATAAGCATGATACTGCTGGAATAGCATAGATATGGTTAAGGTAATAATTGATGAAACTTTAAGGGAACTTGGTTAAGCTTTGACAAAAGATTACATTAGAAGAGAAACCACAACATTCTGACGAGAACGGGTTGTTATTACCAATCATGATTAGAACCCTTATAGTAATATCTAAAGGCATTACTTGATATCTGGAAATATTGAATTTATCAAACTTGAACACCCTAATTTTATTTTTTTTAAAAATCCACCCTGCACGGAATCATCTATATTTTAAGATGCTCCCTTAATTTAGGACGTGAATTATTAAGTTTCAACCAATCTGAACTTTGAAGCTAACTGTAAATTATCCATACATAATAATGAAGGTACTTGGTAAGGTCTTGATAATTGGATAAAAATAGTGTGAAAACTGCTGCAGTCCAATAGCATCCAGTTGAAACTAGTTGTTTCCATATGAACAGAAAGAAAACCGCCCAAACAGCAAAGAAAGAAAAGCATCAGTTCCTAATTGACAAAGCATCAGCTCCTTTCTATAAGAAAGACCAAATAAAGATCAGAAAAGAGACATGGCAAATCAAAATAGTACATGGCCAATAACCAAATAGTACATGGCCAGTAATAAAAAGAAAAGAAAAGAAAAGAAAGCAAGGAGATAGGACCAAAAGCAGGAGAGAGTTGGAAAAAGAAAACCAGAGGAGTTAATTCCTGCTGTGCAAGACCCAAATGGCAATAATGGTCCATTGAAATATCTGGAAAAAATACCTCTTGCTTGAAAGTAAGAACTGGTAGGAGCACAAAATAGACAAAGTAATACAAAATGAAGAAACTAAGTGCTATAAAATCACAAAATCCTGCAAATAGAAGTAGAATGACAGTACAGAAAACAAATATACAAACAAAAATAGTAACAATTGACAAAATTGCTATCATAAATTGAAAAAAAGTCAGCTTTACTTGGAACAGCTTATATCCTGAGATGATACCTTTGATATTATTAAATGACAACATCTACCAGTGCACTGCTCAGCCTACTGCTTGGTTGCGGCCGCGATCAAGCAGAAAAAGTGAGCAGGTGGCCATATAGGCTCCTCCTGGATGGGGCTGCTGGAGCCTCTGAGGCAGATGTCAAGGCATGGGTGGCCTGGATGTGGGGTCCCTGAAGTAAGCTGGTGCAGGGCATGTGGGGCAGCTCCTCCCCACACCATGAGTCAATGGCACTGGTGCACTGCATGGCCACCTGCCCTGTTGTGACCATGAGCAAGCAGAAGAATGAACCTTCTCTCTCTCTCTCTCTCTCTCTCTCTCTCTCTCTCTCTCTCTCTCTCCTCTCCTCCCTCCCTCCCTCCCCCTATCTATCATCTATCTTCTATCTATCTATCTATCTATCTATCTATCTATCTATCTATCTATCTATCTATCTATCTATCTATCTATCTATCTATCTATCCCTACCAGACTGCCTATCTACCTATCTATCTCTATCTCCGGGTCCTACTTTTGCAGAAACACAGTACTTATTCCAGGTAGAATTCAATAGGTGAATAAAAAATGCCAAATCCTGGCTAAACATCTGAGCGACTATGCAATGAACTATAATTAATATTATTCAGAATGCATCAAAAAGTACCTGACATAAACTTTGAGTAAACACACTCATATTAAATAGTATCAGGGTTTCTCACAATAGTGAACAGTTGCAGAAAGAATTTACATACATTTGTCAATCCTTGTTGCTTTTAAACTAGAGAGTAACTTACAATCATCATTGAGAGGAACAAACTGGATAAATCGAAGGTCCTGTTCCATTTATTTATGATTCTGCCTGAGAGACCTAGAGGTTAAGAAAATTAATTTTCAATTATTTGGTACTGAACATATTTCAGCCACAGAGAAAGCTGGTAGGCTTGGTTTTACAGAACAAGATGTTCATGATGCTCCTGAGGTACTGATTGTTACTTCTATGTATGAAATATGCAGCACTATCAAATGTAAATACAGAAGAAATTACATTGGCTTTATACGGGAAAACAATGAACAAAATAATTTGGCAGGATTTTTTTTTTCCTATTTGCATTCAGCTAATAGTTCTGAAATATTCAGATGTTATCTTCTGTCGAAATCCAAGAAACTGTTTACTTTTGATGTTTTTAAAACGACATGACAAACTCCTTTGTGTATTTATACTCATGTCATAAATGAAGATTTTCTAGAAATCACATTTAGTCACCTTGACTCGACAGGCAAACACTTTTGTACTTATTTAGACCTTTGTGCTTTCTGGTTTTAAATTATTACTATTATTGCTGTGCTTGTTTTGCTTATTTGATTTCAATTCTCCTGCATTATTGCAATCATTTTAAGCTGAATTGATAAGCAGCCTTCTGAAGCTTTCAAAGATGGAAAAAACTGAAACTTAGAAATGATTTTAGTATTTATAGTTTCAACCTGGAGCTCCTGTTTATTGTCACTTTTTACAATGTCTAGTGAATTAATATATTTAAAATAAAGAACTGAGACTGTCTTATATCACTTAAAAGGAAGTAAGGCAATGGCCACCTTTTCATGCTAATCCTCCTTTCCTGTCAGTCTTGTGGTTGAGATAGGCAGCAAATAAATTTAATAAATAAATAAAAAACAAAACAAACAAACAAACAAACAAACAACAAACAAACCTGGATAAAATTACAAGGCTTTTGATCCAGACAATCTCACAATGTTGGCTTCCTTGTCTAAGGGCAAAACTAAACTAAACTAAACTAAAATCTGACAACAGCACCATTTTTTCCTCTGGATTTGATCTTCACATTGATGCTGCTAGAGACTGAACATTAAATACGGCTTCCCTTCTGGAATTTAGCATAATTAATGGCATTCATCAAGGCCTGAGAGCCAGAGGCAAAAAATCCTATAAAGCGACATTATTGTCCTATGATTGTAAAGAGCTCCCTGTTTCGCAGTGATCCTGAGCCATTTGGGGTTGACTGCATGGCTTTTTTAAACTCTTCCTTGGTGGAATTTGATGGTGGGATAAACAGGCCTGCAAAAGTAGCAGCCACAGCACACAGTGATGCATCCAACATATAACTTCCTTCTTCAAAACGTAGCCTAAAAGGGCCTCCAAACAAGTGGGCAGAGAGGAGGGAAAAAAATCCTTTTGTCAAAGGGCCAGTTTCTTAGCAACAACACCCTTTCCGCATGTCACAAGTCTGTGGCCCTTTGCCCTCTCGAAGGAAGTTCCTTAGGTGTCTTTTACACATTGAGTGCTTTGTGATAGGTTAAGGCCTGCTGGCTGTCAACTTTGTCCCTTAAGGGAACTTGACAGATCTTTTAAAAAAAAAAAATCAATTTTAAGCTCACATGCCCCAGTGGGTGCCAAAGCCACTTCAGAGAGTCTGAAAGATGGCTGAGTCGACAGGATTTGACTTCCAGAGGTAGAAAGGTGACAAACTCCATCATGAGAAAGGGGCAGTTTAGGGCCTCAGAGGCCTAACCTGCTCCCAGGATCCGGGGCCTTGTGTTATATTGAACCTATTTATCTCTTTCATGGGCCCAAGGTACCACAGGGAAAGAAAAGTTGTTAAAAAAAAAAAAACACTGGCAGAATTCAGGGGTGTAAATGATGAATTACTTTTCATCAGCTGAAAGGAAACATACTCCGGAACAATACTGAAAGGGAGCAGGAGCATCTGACCTCCTGCTTCAGAGCAGCCAATATCTTCATTCAAGAAGACAACCATGAAATTACACAGAAAATGGGATTGTCATGAACAGCCCCTTGAAATCTCAGTCTACAGTCATTACGGCATGGGAAAAAGCCTTCATCCACACATCATAACTTGTAACAGAAGGGGTGGCAGGAGGTGGGGGGCTAGGGTGAGAAATAGCAACAAAAAAGCAGGCCTTGGAATTGCCAGGGAAAAAAAATATATGGATGGATTTGTTGATTCTACCTTTACCTTGTTAGTCTCCAAGATCATTAAACGCAGACATAACGAGGTACTGCCTTCGTAGTAAAATTCAATTAAAGGCAGCTCTTTATGCCTGTGCTATAAAGTCAGGAATTAAAAAAAAAAATAGGAAAAAGAAAAAGAAGAAACAAAGGAATGTATCATAATGGTCCATTTAGATCAATATATCCTAATTTTATAAAGTGGAAGAAAGGGATTCTTCTTATTAAGAAAATATGTTGCAACTTTATATATATTAATCTGCAAATTATCAGTGTTCAAAAATGAATGATAGGGATGATCTTAGAAACCTATTATTGAAATCTGTACATTCCATGCCTGTTTATTATTATTTGTTTCATATATCCATATGTGTATTATTGTAAACATACTTGCTAACAAGAAGGCTTTTTGATCTCAGGCAGACTCATGTTAAATTTAAGATGAGAAAATGTTTTAGTTTATAAATTTAAGCAAACAATGTAACTTGCCTTGCGCAGACTATGTGGATTAAAACACCATTGTTCTCCAGATGACATGCTTTTGTGGTGCAATTCCCAACTTCGTATTTTGGATAAAGTTTCACAGAAAAATCAGGTTATTTAAAGAGATATACAAAATTCATATGACAGGGAGTTTGGTGTACAGAGATCAATGTGGATTTCTTGCAGCTTTTTCAGAAAATAAATCCAGAATGATACAGCACTTTACTAGGATGAACTTAATACATTCAGAGTAGGAATCAAATGCTGAAGACTGAAATGTTATGTTCTATACTTCAGAGTTAACATGCTTACAATGGGGACCTTACATTCTCTGAGAGTGATATAATCTGAAGACATTTTTTTCTGATCACTTCTGGAGTTAAGCTTGTCTCTGCACTGTAGATTGACTGTAGAAAATCTGCTAGGTAATGAAAAATGCCAAGGAATGTCAGTTTGGTCTGTTGAAGCTTCACAGAGAAATGCAACTTAATTATTTACTAAATTTTCTGTGCTGTTCTTTGACGAGTCATTTTATTTTTACCTCATCACTTCTTTTAATATTTCTTCTCTACACCCCATTTTATATTTAGAATCTACAGCCAATGACAATCAGAATCCCTTTTTCTTTAATTTAAAAATATCTGTAAAGTGGACAGATTTTTTTAATGTAAAGTTTCTTACAGAAGTTTCATCACAGTATACTTTTAAGAAAAGTTCTTTACAGTAATTTGTTTAACTCAGTAGTGAAGACTTATCCATACTACATTTTTAAGCAAAATACACCCTCTATTGGAAAATAGGAATTTGAGAGTATATAACTAATAAAACACTTTGAGTAAAAAATCCTGAATTAATATAACCTGTCTTCAAGTTGCCAATATCCCTACTTCCCAAAAGGAATGATATATAAATATATTGAGTTAAAACTATATGTGTGTGTGCGTGTGTGTGTAATAAAATCAGTTGAATACAACATTATGGATTAAACTTGAATTCCTGCTCTTCTACTAAATGTACTAAAGCAGAGATTTTCATGGTCTGGGCAGGGGTTATGCAATTATTGCAAGGGATCCACAATATGGACATCATCATCATCATCATCATCATCATCATCATCATGATCATCATCATCATCATCAAAAACAGAAAGAACTGGAGAAGATAACAAAATACAGAAAAGCTTTGCATGGACAGTACTAGAAAAACATTGAAGAAAAATGCAGTAACAACCTGACATGGGCATGGCTTAAGATGGAAACCCTCAAGAAAGAAATGGAAGGTTTAATACTTGCTGCTGGAGAATGAGCACTACAAACTAATGCCATGAAAGCGAAAATATAAAAATCCACTGACAATCCAAACTGCTGACTTGGCAATTGACAAAGTTTCACATTTAATATGTGAGTGCAAGGGTGGGATGTTACCAGTTTGGACTGGTTTGGGTGTACTGATAGCTCCAAAGAGCAGTTTTCATAGAATCAGTTCGGTCTGACTTGTTCTGAGGGTCTTCAGTTGGGCCCTCCTACCTGCTCGTGCTCCTAGGTCCTTTTTATATCCTCTCAGCTGTTCAGTGTGGCAGAGCAGATTGCCCTGCTAACCCGCTGAGAGGCGCAGGGGTTTTACTTTATTCTTAGAACATGCGTGCACAGCAAAGCGCACAATCACCAAACCAGTTGTTATGCCGGTAGCATCCCATCCCTGTGTGAGTGCAGAAAAAAATTGTAAACTGATTACAAAGATATTATGTAAAAAATATGACTTACCTGTATCTGAAAAGACATGGGAACATAAAGTGGAAAAAGTTGTCGAAAATGAGAAGGTGAAGATCTTGTGGGACTTTCAAATACAGAGGGATCATTATTTCGAGCACAACACACGAGATATCACAGTTGTTGAAAACTGAAGAGTACAATTTATTGATATCGCTCTACTAGGAGACACCAGAGATGAAGAAAAAGAACTGGAAAAAAAATCATGAAATATCGTGACCTGGCCATCAAAACGATGTGGTTATGGAAACACTTGGTTGATACCTAGGATGCTGGCAGGAACCCACATCAACCAGTCAATTATATTTAGCGCCAGTCAATTATATTTGTGATACATTTTTAAATGTTCAGTTGACTGAGTTTCATGTTTAATGAATAAAAGAGATAATAATAATTAAAAAAGACAACTCCTATTGAAGTTTATTGGCACAGATGCTGACCAACAGATACTTGACTGGCTGGCTGAGATGGGATGGGATTTGGTGGTAGAGTAGATTTGAGCTAATTCCCCCAATATTTCTTTCCTTCCCAGTACACATACATAGTGTGCATATTTCTTAATGCTACTACCAACTTGGCAAGTAATCCTTTAAATGTACACTTAAATGAGTTTAAACACAAATGTTCTTACTCAAGAACCAGTAACAGAATTAGTATTGGTGTTCCATATATGTCTTGCTCTGCTTTTCCTGAATCTCAAGCTCCTTAGTATGCATACTTCCTACTACATCCATCTTGTATTTTTTTCTTCCTTATATTTTGACACCTATTAACCTCAGAACCCCAGGGCCACAACAGTAGCTTTCTCCAGCTTATTCCCTCACTAGCAAAGCTGAGTGACATGGGCTACATTGCAAGAATGGAGAGGATTGGAGGAGTACCCCCAAGTCCCCACATACAATCCCTTCAGTCACACCACCATGTCAAAAAGCTGATGGTGTCTTTGCCTGCCTTGTGGTACACAAATACAACTGAATGGTCTGTATCAGAGGTGGTATTCAGCAGGTTCTGACCAGTTCTAGAGAACTGGTAGCTGAAATTTTGAGTAGTTCAGAGAACTAGGAAATACCACCTCTGAATGTCCCCGCCCCCATCTATTTTCTGTCTCTCGAGTCCAAGCTGATCGTCTGGGTTTTCTTTTGTTGCCCGGCACAGGAGAAAGGAGCTGGAAAGCAGGTTAGTGGGATGGGGAGGGAATGGGATTTTGTAGTAACCTTCCCCCAGGAGTGGGGAGGGAATGGAGATTTTACAGTATTCTTCCCCTGCCACAGCCACCAAGCCACACCCACCAAGCCATGCCATGCCGACCAAACTACACCCACAGAACTGGTAGTAAAAAAATTTGAACCCACCACTGCTCTGTATGGAGGTTTGGCCACGGAAGACCCTGATCTTGCTTGCCTCTTTGTACCTCAACACTTTCCAGAAGCAAAATAGGACATACTTTTTTCTCTAGAGGCTAGTATCCTATTGCACAGGGCACTAACATATTCAAGTAACTGGATTTCCATTGAGCCATATTGCCATTATTTTGTTATTGTTTTATTCTCGGAATCCAAGCATGGCAGCTTAAGGTTGTCTTTAAAGTAGGGTCCTTTAGGGTCCATTTTGCTGGATTGGCCACCTCCCCTCCTTTCCAGTTTCTGAAGTCTGCCTCCATGGGCTGCAAGAAAGATAGGGCACCCTAGATTGTCCAGAGGTTGTGTGTATGATTTAAAAAAATGCTTAATCAACAGTTACACACACACACACACACACACACACTTTTTATTCAGAGATTTAGTATTCCTGAAAGAGCATTGGACCTGGTTTTTGTTTTTTTAAACGATTAGCATTCTCTTGAGTGAACTTTGTTGAATCATGTGCTGCTCAGAAGGATGATTTAAACTAGGAAGGAAGTGACGTCTGGAAGCTTTGTGTTGCTGGTTATGCACGGCTGGATACTATGCTGGACTGATATTGCTTCTTCTGACATAATTTTTCATACAGCTCCATTTTGTCTCATTTTGAGTGTCACTGGCCATGGCTACTCATTGCCAGCACTTCCATGTTTTTGCTGCACTATTACAGCTTCACTCTTTGTTTAATTGCTCTTTCCTGTTTTACTCTCCACCTCTCTTGCACATGTGGGTGATTTTTGGACATGGCTTTAGTGCTATTTCAGAAGACAACCTGGCCTGTGTTTAGAAACAGCTCAACTGAGAGATAACCAAGCACTTCTGTTCCTGTAACCTGTTAATCAGGCAACATGATAGGTGGCTAAGCTAACTGTTCCCATCAGCTACTCATTACATGTTAAAAAGAAAAATTGGTGACTCCATTTCCCACCAGCAAGGGATGCTCAGTGGGAGGGGAGATGAAAACAGAAGGATCCATCAATCACTTTTCTTAATTGTCCTGCACTAATCTATGAATATACTAAGGGTAACCTCACTTGCCAACCTAGTTACTGAGGCAGAGTAGGGATTAACAATGAGGGCACTGCAAGTTACACCAGCATACTTTTCTAATTGGGTATAGACTGGAAGACAACATTTTAATACAGATTTCTGACTATGTCCTAAGCATGCAAAAAATATTTCCTTAACCAAACAAGAACCTTTGGTAAAGGTGGATAAGTGACGATTGTGTATAAAATTGTTCATGACATTGAAATGTGAACAGAGGGAAGTTTTTCTTTCACAGAGGAAGAGAGGAAAGTGTTTCTTTGAACAATGCAACTCAGGTGTGATGTCTGCTGCCTTCAGAAATGAGAATCACTGAAGCAGCTGCTTTAAAAGGCACATTCATGGAGGATCAGGCTGTGACTGCTAGTAACCTTGTTGCCTGTTTACTATGTATATTATCTTTAACACTGTGTAGTGATATTGGAGTGGTCATTTTATTCATATTTGTGAACTTCTTCAAGAACCTAGTTGGTCATTGAGTTATACTGAAAGGTGGATTCGATGAATTCCAGCAGGATTTTTATATGAGGGTGTTTGGTTTTTTTTCATTTGTAAAAGGAAATTGAAAAGTTCTTGAAATCTCCAAACTTGGCAAATTTAAGACTTGTAGATTTCAGCTCCCCGAATTCCCCAGCCAGCAAGTTCACAATTCTTAAAGTGCCAAATTTGGAGATCTCTGGCATAGACAACAGATTAGATTATGTTATCTATTATGCATATTAATTTCTATGGAGGTACTTGTTTTGGTACAGGCTGAAAGATTGGAATCAACACATGATTTAGTTTCAGATTTGAAATAGTCTTGCAATCTAATATAAGCAAAGACCAATTGAACTGATGTTTCAATCTGTGCATGCAAAAATATTTGAGAACACTAAGAAAAGGCAATTACAGTATCTTCATTAATATCATGACTATTTTTAAAATATCTGCCCCCAAATTAATTTCTTGCTTGGGGAAGATAAATGTCCTACACTCCCCTGAAGATGTTATATAAATTCTTGAAAACTTTGCCCTGGGCATGTGGGTATTATATTTTCTGAGTCATTGTTGGTTTTCAAGAATATTGTGCTGTATTGAATGTATTGTGTTGTGCTATTTTGGATGTTCACAGGCCTTTCCTTTTTGTTTTCATTGTCTGTGACTTTTAATAACCCATTAACCAAAGGGCAAAACTTGCCTTCAGAAGTTGTGGGTGCTCCATCACTGAAGGCCTTCAAAAAGAGACTGGACAACCATTTGTCTGAAATGATATATGGTCTCCTGCTTGAATAGGGTGTTGGATTAGAAGACCTCCAAGGTTCCTTCCAACCCTATTATTCTATGTTCTAATACAGGGATGTCAAACTCACATCGTCATGACATGATATATTGGGACTTTTCCCCCCCTTTGCTAAACCGGGCATGGGCGTGGCCAGTGCATGATGCATCCGGCTTATGGGCCAGCCCTGTTCTTATATATATATATATGATCTAAAGTAATTTGGAGTTGAGCCAGAGGTGGTATTCACCAGGTTCTGGAGAACCGGTAGTGGAAATTTTGAGTAGTTTGGAGAATTGGCAAATATCACCTCTGACTGGAGATTTTACAGTATTCTTCCCCTAACCCTAACCCTAACCCTACAGTATTCAGATTTTATGGAAAACTATGCATGATGTTAAGAATTGTTTTTTTAAAGTACACTGTAGATAAAAACAACACAAAATGTATGTATGCATGTGTGTCTGCTTATCTATCTATCTATCTATCTATCTATCTATCTATCTATCTATCTATCTATCTATCTATCTATCTATCTATCTATTATCTATATCTATCTGGAAAAATCTACATGAATTTATCTACTAAATGTGGCATGTTCATAAACTGATGTGGAAACAGAGCCAAGTTGTTGAAAGAATGAAAAAAAAATGAAATTAGATTTGCCCGTTCCTGTATGGAAAATCTTCTATGTCACATCTAGGAATAATAGTATTATTTAAAATCTCTAATTATTTTATCCAGTGTTTATCATTCTAGATTTCATTCATTCTCTATGCACACTTATACACAAACACACACACACACACAACTTTGGCCTAAGAACTTCATAGTTTCCCAAATATTAGCATTATTTCTTAATAATTCATCATTGTGGAATGCACAATATATACAAAGTTTTATGGGGCTTGGATAAGTAATATAAATTTTAAAACAAATAGGATATTCTAGCTTTAATGTAATAGAAAATTGAAATTTGGAATTATCTTAAATTCAGGGATACAATGTTGCCACACTAATTTATATAAATTAGTGCTGTAGCTTAAATCTTTTCAGTTATATGAGATATTGCTCCTAATTCTGAAGCTCTGGTTTCAAAAAGTTTCTTTATTGGCAAGGGTATAGGCTGTAATTAAAGAAATAAAAATCAGAAATGGAGGGAGAAATATATGTATTACCCTTCATGTAATCTGTCTTAAACTTGGATTTTGATGCATTTTATATTGATTCACTTCCCCCTTGTCAGTCTGTTGAGTTAATTCACAATGGCTTCTAGCAGATAAAGACCAAAGGGGGGAAAAAGCTAATGGAAAACAAGTAATTATAGCAAAAACTTGGAAATAAGATTGAAGAATTATATTCAGAGGGTGGAGTAGGTGTGATGAAATAACTAATTCTAGTCATCCCTTCCTCCTTCCTATTTATCCTTATTGGGCTTTTACATGGCAATAAATAAAATGAAGGCATCAAATATGCGAACATCTAATTTTCAACTGTTTCATTTTTAGCTGCATAGCATAATTGCATGACAGAAAGTCCTTGAGAGATGAGGTGAAGAAATGCTGCCTAGGAAATGGTCAGATAAGACAGCTCAAAGCCCACAGCTGCATAATGGGTAGAGAAAGAGGTTCAGAAGGGATCCTTCCTAGTTTCTCAAGTTTTGAAGGTGAAGGCGGGAGAATTGTATTTTTAGACTTGCAAGCTTCTGTTAATGTAGCCTTACAATAAAGTAGAATGGACTCATCTGATTATATTTCCTGTCTGGCAAGGTTGACATATAGTGGGGCGAACATATCCAACCCACCTTCCTCCTCCTATTTTCCTCACAACTGCCTGTGAGGTAACTTGGGCTGAGAGAGAGTAAGTGACCATAGATCATACATAAGGCTTTCATAGCTAAGGAGGGACTAGGACTCATGGTATGCCATCATCTATCCTATGAAACAACATCTCCTTGAAATATGAATATCCCTCTCCCCATTGGCCTTCTGGAAAGCCTTGAAGCCCTGGTTTTTCTTGCAGGCATTGGCACCAGGTTGTTAACCAAGTCTAGTATGGGATTATTAACATCTTTAGAAGCCTCAATTAATATCATTTTCTTAATAGCAACTATATAAATGCATACATATATAAAATCTGGAAATAGCTTTCTACCGTTCATGCCTTCTATCTGGTTCAAAAGGCTCAGAGGGCTTTATTCACCTTGTTTGATTGATTGATTGATTGCATCCTAGGTACATTTCACTGCCTTCAAATTATTCACAGCAAACCACTAACAATGATATTCCGCAGTGTTCAAGTATGATGTTTCTTGGACGCTGCACCTCTGAAGCATGTCCAGTTCAAATTTCTAAGAACTGCAAGCCAAGTCACTATTTTGTTATAATTGCTGGCTTCCATTATAATGTAAGTGTGCAGAAAATGGAGAACTGACTATGGATTTCTATTTTAGAGCTTAGCTTATTTCTATTTTGGTTTATTACTTTCAACTTTGGAGAACCATTTATAATCTATATGGAAGTGGTCATTACCAGTGAAATGGGCATGTTTAGAGCTTTCTCCTTCTTACTCAAATATACTGGGATGTCAACTGACCACTTGTCCTCTTAAAGGGTGAACACAGGGCATGAATGTCAGGCTGATGAAAGTATAGCACCAAAACCAAATCTGCCTTTTGCCAATAACTGCAGCTTCATCACCAATGACAAAGCTTATACAAGTCTCTATTCTGTCTCTTGTGTCACTCTGGGAGAAGATATAGAAATATCCTACAGTTGGTATGATTATGTCCTTGTGAAATTGACATATGTAGCCTATCATACAACTTTTTATTCATTGTTCATTTGACTTGAGGTATTTGAAGTTTTCCTATTTCCCCAATACTCACAAGATCAGCAGATGTCCACATCAAAGCTAGATCCATTTATTGTTAACAAAATAAAATCATTCTATGACAAACAAGTCACTATGCTTTATATGGCAGTGTGTAAAATCTATTAGAAATAGATTGTTGTCAAGAGCAATAGATCAGATAAGGCCCATCCCTGTACTTTACCTTCTCCAAAGCACCTGAGGGCAGGACAAGAAGCAATGGGTGGAAACTAATCAAGGAGAGAAGCAACTTAGAACTAAGGAGAAATATCCTGACAGAACAATTAATCAGTGGAACAACTTGCGTCCAGAAGTTGTGAATGCTCCAACACTGGAAGTTTTTTAAAAAGATGTTGGATAACCATTTATCTGAAGTGGTGTAGGGTTTCCTGCCTAGGCAGAGGGTTGGACTAGAAGACCTCCAAGGTCCCTTCCAACTCTGCTATTCTATTCTATTCTATTCTATTCTATTCTATTCTATTCTATTCTATTCTATTCTATTCTATTCTATTCCATTCCATTCCATTCCATTCCATTCACATTATTGTTATTTAATTATAGTCACTGTATTGTTATTCTGTTTTTCATTCTGTATTTTTTAAATTTCATAATGTTCACAATATCATTAATATTAATCAGATGTTTTATAGATAGATCGTATCCTTATGTGATATCATTATATTAGTAATACTAGCTTTTAGACGTCTTTCACATTTTGTATCGGAAATGATTTAATATAAACAATTAAAATATCAAATGCAATACTTTTTTTATTTTGTCACTTTGAAATATATCCTTTGGCAAGATATAATGGAGGTCTCTGGTGGCTGCATCAAAAGGTTTTGGAGGTCACATGCTTTGGGAGACATCAGGTGGTGCAGCTGTGTTATAAAACACTACCATAGTTAGAATACTCAATGGGCAGGACGGAAGACATCCCATTTCATGAAGGAGTTTGTGAATAGGACTGTCTCTGCTTCTTCCTCCTGTTGCTGTAGCTCCCAAATGCCATTCCAGATTATCACCAAGAGCTTTTCTGAAATTCTACTGGAAGGAAGTGGTCATCAAACCTTTTTGCCCAAGGTGAACTCTGGTCACTCCTCTTAGAACACAATGGAGGATATTTGAATCAAAAGTAAGGCAAACATACCACAAAATAGACTCAGAAAGCATGGGATGCTTTTAGATCTTCTGAGTTGGAATGAGACTAATGATGTGCCTGGGATGTAGTACATTTCTTAAAACAAATGAAACGTATTATTAGAAATAGGTAGAAATTGTTGATTTAAATGAAAGAGTGGATTACTAGGCTAATGCTTTTAGACCTAAACTTTGCATATTCCAGATAACTGTCCATGTTTCCATTGGCATCTGTTAATTGAATATAAAATATTTCCTAGAGGGCAAGGAAATAATCTTATTTGATTTATGTGGATCCTGTTTACTCTTTAACTCTGAACTCAGCAGGTTAAGCATTAGGAAGACAGAAAAGTTACTATGTTTCTATTTCCAGCTGGTGGTATACAAAAGACAGGAAGTTATCTCATTAATGGGGCACCAGCTTTATGCAAATTATACTTAGCAGAAAGGCTTCCCTTCATACTTCCCCCCTCCCCCAAAAAATTACCTAATAAAGTCAGAATAAAAGGCCATATTCAAGAGCCTTTGTTGTATTTTTAGCACAAGACTCTTTCTGTTGCTGCAAATATGACCAAATGTGCCTTGTTCAAAAATGATGTTTATGAAATAAGGCCACTCAAAAGCTTTTATTCCTTAACAGCCTTCAGTTACTTTTGTGCCACAAAAAAATTAACATAATTAGTCACAGAGAATAGATGACATAAGCAGCATGCCGGGTACAAAAGGGGCAGCCTATATCTATGGAAGGTATTTGGGAGAGATCAAAAATGTTTCAAAGTACCCAAAAGGATATTTTTTTTTATTTATGCACAAGCCTTAAGATACTTTCTTTTCTCTCTCTCTCTTTTTTAAGTCCGTGAAATTCACATAATGAGATGCAGCAGACAGATGACATTAGCAATGAGGCATTAGAAAGAGGTCAGTTTCCTCTGAAAGATAGGCACTGTTCCTCCTTGTCATTAATTTACAGCTTCAAAGCAGTGAGCATATGATAGTCTGGCATGTTAAGCAAGTTGCAGTTATCTTTAAATAACCATTTTTTTCCAGTTATTAGAAGCTAAAGTTTTAAAACTTCTGACTGAAAGCAAAATTAAAGCATGCAGCAGTACAAAATAGACTGTGGAGAGATTAAAAGAGAGAGAGAGGGGAAATTAAATGTATTCTATAAATGAAGTTAGCTGTTCCCTACGGAGGGGGGAAAGGGGGGAAACTGCCTTAACTTTGACTGTGTAGAAATGTAGAGACCTAAAAAGACTGAAAGTCTAGGGTGTAAAATGAAAAAAGAGAGAGATATTTAGTATTTTTTACTCATTCTCTTCTTGTTGTTAACATATTCTACAATGTTGCCTTATAGATGCCTTTCTCAACATTTTTACACTAGAGCAAACCTAGAAATAATTTTCAAGTCTTTCAAGAACCCTTCTGAAATATTATTGCTCACTATATAGTAAATATTAAAAAAAATAGGTTTACTTATGTTTCAATCACGAACCCTCGTGAGACTCTTGGTGGAGCCCCATTGAGATAGAGTCTGCTTTAGAGAATGGGTGTGAGCGACTGATGTGTGTTACTTTGAAAAATAAAGGCAACACAGAATAGTATTTCATGTTGATGTTTTCATTGGGTATTTCTGAGGACTGAGAAAGCATCTTTGCTGCTTTCAAAAATAATTTTGGGTTCCAACAGAAGCTCTACAGGAGTCATCTCAAAATATAACTGAGTGATTTATGCATATGCCTTTAGTTATTACTGGAAAGGAAATTCAGGCTGAACAATTAAAAAAACAAATAAAAATCTTAAAAACTATAAGAGCAGTTGGGAACAATCACCCAGATTGTCTGGAAGGCATCCTTGATTGAGTATGGATTTCAGTAGATTAAATAGTGCCTTCCAACTCTCAGATTCTGTGAAGGGGGCCTGGTAAACATAGTAGCACCAAAAGACCAAAGGAATAAGCTTTGACCTTTGTGAAAGGTCCAATTTGCCCCTACTTATTATTTTTTTCTAGTTTATTATAAGCATGTTTTCAGAGTTAGATGTTTGGTTCATGTTTAATGACAAAATGAGCAATAGATCAGATTTGCCAAAGCATTGCTTTTTAATTAGTTATTTATGGTTGCCCTTTATTGCCCAGATTTTGAATTATTCTTCAAAGGAATATAGATAGGGCAGATGTTTTAAAAGAATTTTAATTATAAGTTATTTTGCTCTGGCCGATATTATATGAACCGTATGATTTTTCTGTTACAAAATAAGCCATTGTCTTGAAAAGTAAGCTTGAATTGCCTTTACTGCCTTTAACTATTTATAAAATAAGAAAAAGCAAATTAAAAATAAACATTATGCATTTTTCTGAATATATCCACTAACACTAATATCAAACTTGCCATGTCACGTTGCTGTCATGTGGCATTACGTGCAGTTTTTCCCATTTGTGGAGCTGGGGTCAACATGGTTTGCATGTGATGCATCCAGCCTGTGGGCTGCTAGTTTGGCACCCTTGCACTACTATAATCTGTCTTATGAACATTGCCTTTTAATATACCAATACTTTATGTTAATGATCTCCTAGTGGTTCAGGCACCAGGCTTGAAAGTGGGAGGCTGTGAATTCTAGTCCTGCCTTAGCCAACGGGGTGATTTGGGGGCAGTCATTCTGTCTCAGCCCAATGCAACTCATTAGATGGTTGTTGCGGGGAAAATAAGAAAAGAAAAGTATTTTGGATATGTATTTTGAGTTATTTGTAAAAAATCACAAATGCAGGATGCAAATAAATGCATCAAAAATAAAATATATAGATTTTTGATTGGCATAGAGTGATTTGCAAACAATTCTGCAAAATTTGGATAAGTGAACATGGCATGGAACCATATCTGTTTTGCCTATAACTCAGGAAGTACAAAATTGGGAAGTTTGTATTAAAAAGCCAACAGAACAAATTTTTCCCTTCTTCTATATGAACTGTAATGTATATGACTCGAATGAGCAGAAATTATGAATGGCTTCTGCTTGTTAAGGTCTAGTTCAATTTAATTACAACATTCATCCAAAAGCAATATATAACTGAATAGATCCAGACAGACCCGATGCAGCACATCCATATAGATGTTAAATATGTATGGATGAAGCACAGTAAAATACATACCCAGACTTGTTCGCTGTGCCTAAACTTTTGCTTTAATCACAAAGCTTTATGCATTATTTTAAACACATTTTTAACACATGTTAATAATATTCATGCCATCGCTTTGAGAAATCTGTGAGATGTGGTTAATGAAGAGAAACTGCAGTATAAATTGCATGTAAAATATGCAATCCACACCCGCATAAAAAGCATTTTTTATTAAATGTCTTTTGGCTGGTTGAGATTTATTCTCTATAATTTATAAAAAGCATCATCAGGAAACTCCTTTTAAAGCAACTTTGTGTACACAAGGCAATTTTCTTGGTTTAATGAGATCCTTTTGGTTTTTTGTTTTTTTTTCAAGTTGCAAGTCTATCTCATATTGTGAAAAGTAAATTCTAATGAAAAGGCACTCACAAATTTTCTCTTTTTTTCTGAAAATTGCACATAGAAAAATACTTTATGATCACATTCTAGTACCTGTTTCAGTATTAATTCTTCCCTTAAATACAGGTGAAAGATTCAAACCCAGAATTCATGACTGGAGCCAATTTTCAGTTACAGGAACATAGCAGCCAAATTCTGCACTGTCCTAATGCCAGGCTGATTTATTGGTTAATATATTGACTTGACTTTTTTATTCTTTTTTATTCTGACTTATGAAAGTTTCCCAGTATTTATCTAACATAATTTTTGGAAGAAATAGTAATATCTGATGTCAGCTTGCAAACCATCAATAAAGGAAGTTATGTGAAATATCACTATGCTTTGTTTTGTGGACAACTAAGAAAAAAAGTACATGAATTATAATAATTGCAGACTAGTATTTATTGACTTCAAAATATGCAACCTTAACCCCTGTCCCGGAATCAAACAACATGCAAATCATAGTCAAGATCATGTGAACCAAGTTAATCCAAACAAATCAGCAAGCCCTGGGACACCCTTATTTGATAGAAATCTGAGGACACCTTCCAGTTTGTGCAGACTGTAAAGTTTGAAATCTGTGGTGTGAAAAACTTAACCATACACTAAAAAGGCACACATGCTAGCAATTCGCTTTCCCACAAACTCAAATCTGCTTTAGAATAAAAAAGGCCACAGAGGAGAAGAAAAGGAAGAAACTAATTAAGGATTTTCACAACATCCCAAGGTGGCTCTGATGTGATGATGTGAAACTGTTTCTTGTTTTTGAATGGGTGGACACATTTTGTAGGAATTGGATATGTCTAATGAAAAAAAAAAGGACCAGGAGTGACATGACAGCAGTATTTCAATATTTGAGGGGCTGTCACAAAGAAGAGGGGGTCAATCTATTCTCCAAAGCACCTGAGGGCAGGACAAGAAGCAATGGGTGGAAACTCATCAAGGAGTGAATTAACCTAGAACTAAGGAGAAATTTCCTGACAATTAACCAATGGAATGGTTTACCTACAGAAATTGTGGGGGTTCCATCACTGGAGCCTTTTAAGAAGCGATTGGACAGCCATTTGTCCAGAGTGGTATAGGGTCTCTTGCCTATGGACTAGATCCAGAAGACTTTTAGGTCTCTTCCAACTCTGTTATTCTGTTCTGTTTTGTTCTGACACTCTGCCATTTGTTGTGTGGTTCGATACTAAGAAAAAAAGAAAAGAAAAAGCTGTCATTTTAAGTAGCATTTAGATTTTGTTTTGTGGTTCTTGGGAATTATATATCTATGCTTACAAATGCATACAGATGCCAGCAATAAAGGAGTTTTCAATGGGGTCAGATAATCAACTGTATGGGTAAAGGAAATTTTGACTTGCATAACATAAAACAGGTAGAAGCGGTTAATATTTCATTCATGAAGCTTCTGCAAAACTACCATCAATAGATATCTATACTGCTAGCTTTGATTCAGCCTGTTCATATCCTGTTCACACACACACATTATAAAGATGCTTGCTGTATCATCTATACTCTCAACATTTAAAATTATGATTTTCTGTGTAATATATACCCAAAAGGGTATCCATATGAGTATCACTATTATAAAGTGCAAAACCACTATCTCCTATTCTTTCATTTCCTCAGTTAAAGGAAATATTGAAGTTAAAGCTACAGGCTTGCCTTGATTGCACAGAACGTTTTTGAAGATACCTCTGCAGACTTGGATGAACTCACAGCTACTGTAACATCATATGTTAATTTTTGTGAAGACCTATGTGTGCCGACCAGAATATACAGTAACAACAAGCCTCAAGCTGTGTTCTCTCCACTTCTCTTCTCTCTATATACCAATGACTGCATGTCAAAGGATTCCTCTGTTAAGGTACTGAAGTTTGCAAATGATACAACAGTGATTGATCTCATTTGAGACAATGACAAATCTGCATACAGATGGGAAGTTGAACAACTGGCCTTTAGTGCGGCTGGAACAATCTTGAACTGAACACACATAAAACTATAGAAATGATATTAGATTTCAGGAGAAACCCTCTTATTCTATCACCACTTACAATACTAGGCAACACAGTATCAACAGTAGAGACCTTCAAGTTTCCAGGTTCTATAATATCTCAAGACTTAAAATGGACATTGAACTTCAAAAATTTTATTAAAAAAAGAACAACAAAGAATGTTCTTCCTATGCCAACTCAGAAAGCTCAGATTGCCCCAAAAGCTGCTCATACAGTTCTACAAAGGAATTATTGTGTCTGTAATCTGCACCCCTATAACTGTCTGGTTGGGCATTGTAACCAAACAAGACAGACACAGACTTCAACGGATAATTAGAACTGCAGAAAAAAACAATTGCTACCAGCCTGCCTTCCATTGAGGACCTGTATACTGCACAAATCAGAAAGAGGGCTGTGAAAATATCTACAGATGCCTCACATCCTGGACATAAACTGTTTCAACTTCTTCTCTGAAGACAATGCTATAGAGCAGGGATGTCAAACTCACGTTGTCACGGCAGTGTCATGTGACGTATCAGGACTTTTTTTTCCTTTGCTAAATCAGATGTGGGCATGACCAGCACGTGATGCATCTGGGCCGGGAGTTTGACAGCCCTGATATAGAGCATTGCACACTAAAACAAGTAGACATAAAGACAGTACTCCCCCCTGCAAACACTCTGCTAAACAATTAATTCCCACAACACTGTCAAACTACCTAGTAGGGCAGTATTACTTCACATCTTTCCTGTTTTTTGTAATCTTCTTATGACTATAACTTTGTTGCTTGTATCTTATGATTTATATTAATTATTTTATTTAGTATCCTAGAATGATTTATGTTGATTGTTTATTTAGTATCATCTGACTGTCACGAAATGTTGCATCTTATGATTTCTGATGACTGTATTTTATGATGACTGTGATCATGATTTATCAGTTATTGCTTGTATGTACATTGAGAGCTTACGCACCAGAGACAAATTCCTTGTGTGTCCAATCACACTTGGCCAATAAAGAATTCTATTCTATTCTGTTCTGTTCTGTTCTACTCTACTCTACTCTACTCTACTCTACTCTACTCTACTCTACTCTACTCCACTCCACTCCACTCCACTCCACTCCACTCCACTCCACTCCATTCCATTCCATTCCATTCTTTCCAGGGCTGCTTTAGTATGATTGTGATATTAAGTTTTTAATATTAGTTAAAACATTAAAGAGTTTGCTTTCTCTTTTTTTTTTAAGCAAATTTTATTAATTTCAAAGACAAACAAATCATCATCAACCATTACATATTTGAACCTTTTTCCATTATAAATTTTACAAGTCAGATAAAACCTTATTTTATACAATACAATTCTATTTTAAGCCATTTCCATATGAGCATAAAAATACCTCTTATCCAATTTCTCTTTACTTCTCTTTACTCTTATTCAATTTCGCTATTATTATTTCATCTATTTCTTTCTGACTTGGTTACCATTATTCTCATTCTGTATTTCTACAAGGTTTTATTAATACTCTCAAATACATAAACACACAACAAACAAACATATAAAAAATCTTTTAGGAAAGTAACTTGGCCCCAGGTACCTCTCTTTATATGGGCTTCAATTATATTCATGCTCATCTTACATATCATTACCTATTTTATTTACCATTCTATATCTTCTATATAAACTTCTCCACACATTTCACTCTTCATAATTCTATTTTATTTAATCCATCTTAATTTAAATCATTATATTTGTATCTTTTGCCCATTCTTTATTATCCCTCTATCTCATTCCTTATAATGAAAAAAAAAAAAAAAGAATTTCTCCTGAAATCACTAATCAGAGTATGATGTCTTTCTATCCTCCCCTAAATTAATTAGATTAACATTTAAAATAACACCTAATACCCAATCTGATTCTGCTTGGTACATTCTATCTACTAATTTTTTTAAAATAATAATAATAAAAATGGAGTAATAAATCCAAAATGATTAAATACATAGTTAAATAATAAATCTAAATATTAAATTATAACATTCCATTGCCTTTTCAAAAAACAAATGCTACTATAATAGTTTTATAATAACATCAATACCATAGTCATATTAAACTCTTTAATTAAAACTCAATATTCTAAACATTCCCTTTAATATTTAATATTTTATTAAATTTTAAAATCAATCATTATTAAACATTTCAACATTTTAATTTCTTATTAACTCTTAAGCCATTCTAATTTTCTATTTCTAATACAGATGTTACAATACCATCTTATGTACCTTAGAAATCTTTTTTAAGAAAATTGTACTTTACCCTTTGTCCCTAAAAAAATTCCTCTTTTCCCATCTAATTTCAAAACTTTGTGGCTTTTCTCCGCCTTTCCCCTTTCTTTCTTCCCCACCAAATCTTCCTACCCCCTTCTTCTAGCCTCTGCCTTGCTGGCATCCCTTCTCTGTTGTGTTCCCTTTTTCTTTTGTTTACTATCATTATATTTATTTTGCATCTTATTTTTCTCTTTCTTGAATGTTTTTTTAGATCTTATGTCCTTCATTTTCCTCGCTTTCTTCCTTCCTTCTTTCTTAGTTAAATTTTGGGATTCATTAAAGATGGCGTCTTCGTCTTCTTCTTGTTGTTGTTCTTCTGCCTCCATCTGTTGTATTGTTTGTTGATAGTTAACCAGCACCATTTCTAAAAAAAGGAAGGCTTTTTCCATACCATCTTTACCATCTGTTTTTGTTTGCTCATATTCTTCCCTCAGTTCCTCAAAAGAAAAAGCCATTATAGATCTTTTCTTTTCTTTTTCCCTCTTTCTTCTTACACCAACCAAGATATTTCAAAAAAAAAAAAAAAAAAAACAATCCCAAAATCCTCAATCAATCCAAGCCAAGACAAAATTCTCCCTTTCTCTTCCAGGGTAGTATCAAACAAAAAGAAAAAGAAAATCCAAATCTGTATTTTAAAGCCTTATTGGAATTATATTTCTGTCTTCAAATCCTTAAGGCATCTCCTCCAACAAAATCAAACCAGATGAATATATTTTTGTCCTCTCCCTTCCGACTTATCCCATAAAGCTAGTTTTACCTAAAAAAAAAACAGGTTTCTCAATATCCACTTATTAATTCCGTCGGGAGGAGAATAAACTTTCCTTTCAGCACCTCAAAATTGCCGCTTATTTTCTCTTGTGGAAAGAATCATCCAAAAAGCCATCATTTCCAGGAATTATATTAAATGTATCTTAGAGTCCTGGATCAACCAAGAAAACTTTCACTCTCAAAAGCTTTCTCCTCTTCCTCCTGCGCATACTTGCCCTAGCTGCCGGCTTCTTTGTGGCGGCCATTGCGGACCGCCGCTGCACGTCTTGGGAAAAGGGGTTCTGCCGGCCGGGGAGGGTCTGCAACACCCCAAGACCCTCTCCGGATCCCCCTATCTTCAGCTACCCCTGCAGGGTAGCCTAGCTCCCGACCCGTCCAGATCGGAGCACCAAAAGCGGCTAGCGCGGCAGGGATTGCTCAGAGTCGCAAATCCCTGCCGCTCGCGGCCGACAAACCGGAAGTCAAGAGTTTGCTTTCTCAAATGAGATCTGGAATTGATGTAGCAACTTTAACTAACATACTGGATTATTATATAATAAACATAGCTTTATATTAATATATCTTTAGGTGCCCCACAGGAGAAGAATCCAATATGAAAGGAGGCCAAGTTGTCTAAAAAGTTGGATATTTGCCCCATATTCATTATTAATTTTCATCCACAGAAAAAACTATAACCAAATTTTGTGGATAAAGGAATAAGATATATAATGTCTATAGAATGATGATTTGCTTGAACTAATCTTAAAGATTAATAAAAATTGACATTAAAATTAATAAGGAAATGCTAAAATTCTAATGTGGCTGTTATCTCTAAGGAGATGAGTGGGATTTTTAGACTCATTTCCTTCCTTCATTTTACTAGTAAGCCCCATTTTCTTTTTTCTTTAATCCTGTCCCCAAATAAACTTTTGTGACATCACAATTTGATCTGTTCTCAGTTATTTGTTTTCATGAGGTTGTCACATGTCTGAAGACTGGTATGTGAAGAAATATGAGGGTGAAAATGTATCAAGTGATAGCAAAATAGGAAGTCATTGCTGATGAACCCCATTCAAGTAGGCAATTTTAATTTTCCACCTTGCAATAGAAACAACATTGTCAGATTCAGAACAAGGATGAAAATATAGGTCACACAATTCTTCATAGATTACAGAAGTTTTTACCTTTGAACAGAAATAAAGTCACCCTCAGACTCAATTATTAGTGACTATCTGACTAAGATAATCTACTTTGAGTTGCAAAAAAAATCTTAGATGGCAGCAAAGAGTTCTTTTATATAATTTTATTTCCTTATAATGAGTTTCAGGATTTTTACAGATCAAATTTAGCAGACCTGTTCATCACATGCTTCTTTTGTCATCTTAGTAACAATATGAAAATATTTGCCATTGCCTTCTCTTTTAAATTCTTCCTAATCTAGCCAGTCTAGAAGTTCCTGGTGATTTTCTATCTAATTTGTAACCAGACCTGACCCTACTTAGAAGGATATTTTTGCTCACATGCGAATAGAATACTATGTAATAATCAGGCCTGAGCCCAAAGACGCCTCTGTGAAAGTCCTGTCTAATCCAATTTTCTCATACCTAATTGATAAAATCTTGCCACACTAAAGCTATAATATTCTAACTCAATAAATATACCCTGGGAGATTCTAGGGCAGGGCTGTCAAACTCACAGCCTGTGGGCTGGATGAATCATGTGCTGGTCATGCCCATGCCCAATTTAGTGAAAGAGGAAAAAATCATGTGATGCTGCCGTGACAGTGCGAATTTGACACCCCTGTTCTAGGGTATGGCTATCCTGAACCTTTTCCTCCCTCACTCATCCAGTTCAGGACTGTCAATCACTTGTCTTGGGCCCTTCTCTGAAAATGTGATGTCTCCTCCATGGGAAGCTGGGATTCTATTGCCATATATAAGCATGCCATATAAGCATGGAAGAAGGTCAAAATGCTACATCTGTGCATGCATCAAAATCGATTTGGAAGAAGTGCTGTAGACTTCGTATCAGTGCAACTCCTATCTTGCATTAATTTAAGCAACTTGACTTCCAGTTTTGTGAAAAAAAATAAAAAAGGCCTAGAAAAAATGCTGTTGGTTGAAGCGATCTACTCATGAATGTTAATGTCACCCCCTCAAGCTTTTAGGGAGCTCTCAGATTCACCTGTAATTTCAGATGCACCTGTTATATATTCCCGAACAGTTTCCAGCTTCTCCATTTACCATTATGTTCTGTGGAATGTCTTTGGTCTTCGTCATTGGTCAGCATTCTGAAAATGAGTACCTCTAGACATGTAAATAATATGCTTACTTTGGCTGTGGATAATAATTAGGATGAAAAAGTAAATCCACATGGAATTAAACCAAAGATGAATTCCAAAAGTTTTAGAATATGCATGATAGTGAAATGATAGCTTTTTCTGTGTAAAAAAAAAAAGTTAAATCTATTAATCATGGTATTATATAATTACTGTAACCATTACCTTTTGGAAACCATCTTTTATTTTATGAAGCAGAGTGAATGTTTCCACCAACCTGTATATTAAATATTCACTAATTTAATAATCACAAATCATTTTTCACTTGTCATCCAATACACACATACACACCACATGGCACTGAAATTCTTTCTTAAAACCCCTATAAATCTAAGTTTTCTAAAAAAAAAAAAAAAGTAAATAAAATCCGATTCTCTGTTCTGTTTCCAAATACTTACATATGAATCAGGTTCAGTCTGGCTAGTTCACTAGTTCAACCTTCATCCATTTTACTATTTTCTAAAATATTAAAATTTGAAATAAGTATCACATTTCAAACAGGAGTTTGTACAAATCAATACAATTAGTGCTGTAGTGTTCCAGTGATTCCAAATTTGAAACACTTTGAACATGAATGCACCCACCATAAAAAGAAGGAAAGATTAACACAGAAACTATGGAACCAAATTCCTATGGGGCATCAAGCCTTCCCTTAGAGGAGCCAAGTGAAAGAAATTCACTTTGTGAAGAGAAAGCCAGTGTGATGCAGTGGTCCAAACTTTGGACAACGAGCAGAGAGATCCAGGGTTAGGTCTACTGTCAAAGCAATGGAAGCTCATGGAATGACTATGGATCTGAGTCTCTTGGTGCACTGAAGCTAAAGCTCAAACACGTTGGCCGCCTGATAAGAAGAGAGGACTCATTGGAAAAGACCTTGATGTTGGGAAAAATGGAAGGCAAAAGGAGAAGGGGACAGCAGAGGATGAGACAGTGTCATTGACACAATGAACATGAATTAGGGAAAACTCTGGAAGGCAGTGGGGAGGATGGAGGAGGGTTGACCTGTTATGGTTCATGGGGTCATGAAGAGTCAGACTTAGTGACTGAACAACTCTCACTACAACCAGGTTTACAGGAGAACTTGTTGTGGAGAACTGGTATGGAAGCTGGCTTGAGTCCTGAATAGATTATGGGTTATAAATCTAAATCAAAAATAATTTGTTTTATAATTATTAGAATTAGAATTAGAATTCTTTATTGGCCAAGTGTGGTTGGACACACAAGGAATTTGTCTTGGTGCAAATGCTCTTGGTGTACATAAAAGAAAAGATACATTCGTCAAGAGTCAAGAATCATAAGGTACAAGACAATGATAGTCATAGGGTACAATAAGCAATCAATTAAGCAGCTATTAATCGATTAATAGCTGCTTAATCTTCTATTGTAGTTGACGCTAATAAAAATAAAAAATATCAAAGTGATAAATGACAAGAACATGGTAGAAAAAGAAAAGAAACTGATGATAACCATGATACCCCATTGCAAAGGTCACAGTGGAAAGCATTGTACAAAATTAAAATGGCAATTAAATGACACTGTTTAAGGTTGGGCCTCTCTGCAGATGCTGGTAAAGGAGAATTCTGAGCCAATGATGTCTTAAGAATGGAGAAAGCAATTGTTGACTCTGTTCATGGAATGTTTCATGCCTTTTTATAGATGTTCCTGTCATCAGGAAATCAGGAAGTCAGGAGATCCAGGCAGTTCAAATGTGTATAAAGATTTATTGTAAGCTTAATCTCTCTACAAGAATCTGAACTAGTAACGATCAAGTGGGAGTTAAGAATAGAAGGAATTAAGGTGGATTGGCTTAGATCTCTTATGGGTGTGAAGCGGTTTATGACTGACATTTTCCATTCTTTTCTACTCTTCCTATTGTGACTGTTGCTTTTCACTTAAAAAGCAGAATTGAAGCACAGTTGGAAGGTGTGTTTGGCAATGAATACCACATTTCAATTTTAAGGAGTAAATACCAACCACAATGTATTGTCCTGTCTGCCTTGAGTCCTGAAATACAGCCTAATCTTGTCCATTCAGATTGGTTAAAAAATGATTGACTTTGCCCCTTTGCCTCCACTTCCCCACACCCATCCCCCAGGTCCACCAGCCTAGCAGGATTAATGTTAAGGCCATGAATTAATGCATAAAGCACAGGTTCCAAATTCAGGAACAATTCATTGCAACTTTACTCATCCTAACTGTTAACACAATGAATTTCAAAGTGCAAAATGTGTTTTCCAATGGCAATTGTGATTTAAGCAGTGTCATAAAAATTGAATTTGAATGAATGTGCATTTGGAAAAGTTATCCTTAACTCTGAATTCATTGGCAAGTGTCCAAAGAATTGTGTGGTTAATTTGTACAGTGTCTTTCCTGACACCAGAATCATGGAGAATTTAACTCAAATCTCTGGTTGATGCTAAAGGTCGTGAACCTATTCTTTATCTTTTACTATTCCTTGCTGGTTCAATGTATTCAGCAAAGCCTCTTCTGGATTTAAGGACTGTAGTCTATCAAAACTCTGAATCCCAAAACAGGCACTTTTTTCTATATTTTCCCAAAATTTATATTTGAAATTTGTGGTATCTCTTGCACTGGAAAGACATGACAGAGACAAGTACAGCATAATAGAAAAATGACCTCTTTTTCTATCAGGAAACGTTTCTGAGCACAGAATTGTTATTTCCATCAGTGACACCAGAGGAGAGGAGAGGAGAGGAGAGGGTCCACTGATAGAAATAAATAATCAGTTCACATGGGTCAGTCATATATCACTAACAGTGAGACTTTTTTGAATATTTCATGAGAGAACTCCATCCAGAAGTTCATAACTGAATAAGCTTCCCAGATGTCGCAGGTTCCATCTGCCAATGTAGGAACATATTTGCAGGTAAAGTTGCCTCATGCCAAAGCTATGGAAGAGCATGGTTAACATGCCTGGGCTATAAATATCCAGATGGCCACTAGATAGCAGCAAGAATATACAGAAAACCTAACCTGTCTGTTACCATCTAATGGTCATCTTGATCGCAGCCCAAATATGGTAGGCCTAAAGAACACTTGGGTTCCTTATGTAGTGAGTTATTATTATTGTTATTACTGTTATTGTTATTACTGTTATTATTATTATTATTATTATTATTATTATTATTATTATTATTATTATTATTATTATTCATAAAAATGATAGTGTACATAGGAAACGAGATAACTATGCTGGGTTTCGTATCACAAATCACTAGTCGAACACTTCCCAAGCGTTTAGGACTGTGATGTATTGGTGGATTATATGAGCAGATCCCAGTAAGGTGGCCTTCTGCAGCTGACCAATGGTGATTTTGTCAGTGCCAATTGTTTTTAAGTGCTTGCCTAGGTCTTTAGGCACAGCACCCAGTGTGCCGAGTGCCACTGGAACTACCTTCACTGGTTTATGCCAGAGTCTCTGCAGTTCGATTTTCAAGTCCTGATATCTGGTGACTTTTTTCAAGTTGTTTCTCATTGATTCTGCTGTCACCAGGTATGGCAATGTCGACGATCTGCACTTTTTTCTTCTCCACAATCGTGACATCCAGGGGTATTGTGTTCCAAAACTTTGTCAGTCTGTATTCGGAAGTCGCACAGTAGATTTGCATGCTCATTTTTGACCACTTTTTCAGGCTTATGATCCCACCAGTTCTTTGCTACAGGCAGATGGTAGTTGTGACACAAGTTCCAGTGGACCATCTGAGCAACTGTGTTGTGACGTTGTTTGAAGTCAATCTGAGCGATTGTCTTGCAATAGCTCAGTATGTGAACGATGGTTTCGTCCGCTTCTTTGCAGAGTCTGCATTTGGGGTCATCATCAGTATTTCTGCCACTTCTGAGGTTGTTCAGCTTCTAGTAGCCCTGCAGGCCTATACCCTGGTTGCTATGGGAACTGTGGTCAGCTATGGGACCTGTGGCCTGTAGCCCACTTGTCAATGGATGTCCAGGTTCCCCAACATCTGACATGGTCCTTGTTAACCTGGGCAACGACTGAGCCGGTATAGGCTTCATTTGGTTGTGTTTCACCATGATTCATTGCATGGGTTGTTGGGTGGACTCAGTTCTGCTCCTCGGCCGAGACCTCTCTGACATGGTTGGATCTGCTGGTAGTTTGCACTACCGCCAGCACAACTCTCAGCTTCATTGGAGTAGTTAAGCCACCCGCCACATTATGGCGTATTATTATTATTATTATTATTGTTGTTGTTGTTGTTGTTGTTGTTGTTGTCCATACAATCACAATTAAAATTTTATTCCTGGGTATAATGATGGTTTTCTTTCAAAATAGTCCTTAAAAAGAATTATTGCTGACATCCTTCTGCTGCATATCTTGTTTGTTATTGGTTATTTTAATTTAAAGTAGAACTTCCTTAATAAAATGACTATTTGTGTCATTGAATGACCCAGAAGATACTTCTTCTATTAGGTCTCTAAGAAGTAATCTACACAAGAATCTCAACTGCTACACAGCATTATTGATTCTTTATTTGGGCTTCAATATACTGGAATCTGATATATGTCTCAATTAGTTCTAAGGCTGCAATATGCTTCATGCTATCACATTTACAGAAGGTAAATATTGCAAAAGTACTTCAAATATTCAAATTGACATAGCTTGTCTTTCCTTTTTAAGACTATAAATAGTGATTTTTCTCATACATGTTTTGAAAAAATGGGGTTGCTTATAGCACAATTAAAGATATGGGTTTCAGTCCAATTATTTGAGGCCAGTCTTATTTTTAGGCAAGACACCATTAACCTCAAGAGCTAATACAGAAGATTATCAAAGGCAATATATTGTTGGAGTTTTAATGTATTAAGATTGCATTATCATTTGTAAGAATGGGAACAGGACTTTCAAAATCACCTGCCTGGATCTGATGTGTTTTTAATTTATTTTTTCTTGGGAATGGTGGTCATTTGCTATTTGGTCCCACACAGTACAGTGTATGTGCCAGTTCAAATGCAATTGATCTACCTGGCCACATTTACCAATAAGTTCTATCAATTTTTCTTCAACCTGACACTGAGATCCTAGATAACCCATAGGCGGTTGTTATTATTACTAAATTTACAATGTCTATTTTCAGCTGAATATAAAAGATGTGCATTTCAAAACATTTCTTGAGCCAGAATGAGCAATAACTAGGCTTAATTTGATTACACTTAAATCTAATAACATTATGAATCAGGTATGGTTAATATTATTATACCATATATATTTAATAATGCTTCATTGATTAAATATTATAACTTAGCAGTAATATTTGGATAGGTTCTAGGGACCCTACTCAAGACTAGTGGTCCCAGATCTGTTAAAAGTTGTGGGATTTTCTTTCCAGGTGAAAGAGCATGGTATCATGGCATTGTGACACCATTTGATTTTTAATGCTAGATATAGATATAGCTGGGGTGTTATTGGTGGCACTCATGAGTGAGTCATCTGGTTGCTGTCAGCTGAGGTGATTTGGGGTCTCATTAAGAACAAAGAACATCTCAGGTTCACCATTCAAATGTGAACTCGGAAGCCCTTTGCACTTTTACACTGTTCTGTTGTAAAAAGAAAAAAGAAAAGAAAGAAAGAATGGAAGGAAGGAAAGAAAGGGAGAGAAAGAAAGAAAGAAAGAAAGAAAGAAAGAAAGAAAGAAAGGAAGGAAGGAAGGAAGGAAGGAAGGAAGGAAGGAAGGAAGGAAGGAAGGAAGGAAGTTATTTAATTTACAGCTATATTACCCTTTTGGAAGGGTTACATTACCGCTGCTTTACCTCATCTTAATTCAAGAACATGAGCAATGGCCTGCTGAATCAGACTTCTGGCCCATCTAGTCCAGCATTTTTCTCTCACAATGGCCAACCAAGAACACAAAGAAGCCCATTAGTGGTTTGAGCAGAGGGCCTTCAGAAGCTTATTGTATGATAGTCATTGAGCCCCATAACTTCCACAAAGTGAGGAGGATCTTCTTTATCAACAGGGGATCTTTCTTCTTTAACTAATCTTAAGGGATCATACTTGTATTGCAAGAATATGAAATTCAAGATACTAAGATATATGTATGTCTAACTTACATGGAGAAAGGATTCTGGAGGGAGGAATTGGAGATGGTTTATGAATCAGTGAAGATTTATGGAATATAAATATAAGAATATAAATATATTATATATGTATGTCTGTCTATCTATCTATCTATCTATCTATCTATCTATCTATCTATCTATCTATCTATCTATCTATCTATCTATCTATCTATCTATCTATCATCTACATAGCCTAACCCTAACCTTAACCCCTAACCAACCTTCCTTCCTTCCTTCCTTCCTTCCTTCCTTCCTTCCTTCCTTCCTTCCTTCCTTCCTTCCTTCCTTCCTGTTTCTTTCTTTCTGTGACATATTCCCACAGCTATTAGTTGTGACAAGATGGAAGGTTTAGGGGGAAAAAATGCAGAGAAGCTGTGTTTCAGAACTCTTGTGGACAAGCTCATTTAATGCATTCATTTCTTTTCCTGGAATGCTTTCTGTCATTTAACAAACAAGAAAGTCATGATACAGTGATATATCTGGAAGGTGTTACATGAGTTCTATATATGCTTTACTTACAGAACCTTTAAGAATTACTCCTAGAAACTTGGAGTTAGAGTCAAAAGGGGTGGTATCTTCCAAAATAATTACAACTTAGTTGTGCACTGTCAAACAACCCAGTTCTTGTGGCTAATTCAACCACTCTTTGTCAATTAATGCCAAGGAAGCAAAACTCAACTCTTCTGTCCCAGAATCAGCTAACATGGTTAAAAAGCCTTTTAACCTTCTCATCCGAAGGCATTCCAGGGAAAGGTAACTAAAAAGTGCTGCCTTACATATCTTTGCTATTATTTCCTGTTCCTTCTGTCCCACGTTGTCCATGTTTTTGGTTGATTAAGATTTTTCCACGGAAATCCTTGCCTTGATTATGTTATTTCAAATGGCACAATGTGCCAGACTGGGGTTGTCATTAGGCCTTTGTGTCTTTTTGTGTGGGTTTTTTCTTGGTTAATTGCTGCTCAGCCAAATTTTATTTTGGAATAACTTTACCTCTCCAATTGTTACAGATGTTTTCTTACACCAACAACTGGACGGAAGTAAGCTGCATCAAATGATGCCATTATAATTTGGAACAATATTCTTCTCAGGGCAAGCTCTTTTACCCCATACAAATGTCTGTAAAATGAACAATGAAGGTCCATCAAGGGAATCGGTGGAGTTTATTTGACTTAATTCCTTAAGAAATGAATTGATGTTTTGTAACGTTTACACTCATCAATGTTTATGATCCACCAACATCATAAAAAAATCTCTGAACTTTTTTATGTTTGTCTTGCAAGCTCTAAAAAAAAAACCTCTTTCAAACTTTTCTGTCTTCTAACAGCTAGGAAGTGTGATAATGAGGCAAGGACAGAAACACATTGCTGGCATAAGGAATCCTATGCTAATACCAGATTTTTCACATACCCGGTTTAGAAAAAGTTGGCACTACTATCCTATTATTCTGATGTTGCTGAGATAATGTGCTGTTGCCAAATCTTACACCTGAGAAACAAGGCACATTTTACTTGGCAACCGAGTATTCTAAATGGAATTTTAAGCATGATATGGTTTTTAAATGCTTTTTTAATTATTATTGTTATTATTTTAGAATTTGCTTTCATGCTGGTATAAAGCTTGGTTCCTGGAAATATTGCAAAGCTGGATAAAGTCCTCAGGCATCTCTAAATGCAATCCCAAGTTTAGAGGCCCTACAATTCCAAGATTTACGGAGGTGAGATTCAAGGGGTGAAGCAGCATCCTATGTTTTCATTAGGATCACCTAGAAGAGGGCAATGAAATGAGCTTCTCTTAGAAAAGGTTTAAATTTTAGACATTTCATAACCATATCCTTACTTTTTGTCCTCTCTTTACTTCCATTTAAATGTAACTGCATTTAAATGCCAACACTGCATGCTTTCAGTGCAGGAATCTAACAAGGCATGGAATGTCTTCTGAAATGCAGATAAAATACAACAAATCAGATAAATTTGAAATTTTAACTTACAGTGGAAGGGAGCACTTTTTTTTTTTTTAAATTGAAAAATAGGAAAATGGCTTTTTCCTCTGTGGCTCCAACCCTGTGTAACACTCTGCCACCAGAGGTGAAAACTGCTCCTATCCTTTTGGCCTTCTGGAAGTGTATCAAAACTTCATTTTGCTGGTTGTCCTGAGGCCCCAAAGTAGGGGTGTGTGCCCTCACCATTGGAGATAGTTGACAGGATAAGAAGATCTCATCCCCGTGACGTCCATCTCCATGGTTCTAGCTTTTATATAGTTTTTAAAATATAATTGTTTCTATATTTATCTTTTTACTCTTTGTAAGCCACCCAGAATCACTTTACTGGGGTGTTGTAAATTAAATAAGTAAATAAATAAATAGCTGGCTCTTTTAAAAAAAATGTTTTGAATCCAAACAATGTTTTTCCTGAACTTGGTTTGTTTTGTTCCGCTTCTTTGGAGTGTACTGTGATTTGCTTCTTTTCATTTAGGTTTCACCAAGCCATAGAGACACTAGTCAATAAAACAGCAACCCCTGCTCTCATTAACTGGGGCTCATTTAGTGGAGGGCAGTAAATTATGAATTAGATGCACGTTCAGAAATTTAAATCCATTTTGAAAATAAGAAGACTACTGCCTGCTTTGTAAGTAATCTGATTGGGGTCAACTGCTAAGGTGATTATTTCATTTTAATGTTTTACTGAACGTTCTATGCGTATCTTTGTATATTGCGTCTATTCTGTCCTTTTATATTGAGTTGATGCTGCATTACAAGCTGATAAGGTCATTAGACTAATCAATAAACTAAACTAACTATTAGCCTTATAAGTAAGTTTACTGGTATCTTTTTATCCTTTGGTATGGGGGAACTGGATTGTATCAATATTTCTGGGTGTTCATTCAGTCTCGTGTTCTTTTTTTTTTTCAGTCGAATTGTCAAATGCATAAGGATGTAGCACATACATTGTACAGGCATTATTATGTTCATCTTTCAGTTTGCGCATGCAAAAACTATCAATTTGTTTGCTTGCTGAGCTTTGCAAGCCGAGAAGAGTGTTTTTCTTATAGTTACATGCTCATAGACTACATAAAAATAAGCAGTTACTGCTTTCTTTTTTTGCTGGACCCGGGACCCTGACTCATTGGGCTTAATTGTTGCTGTCAGTGTTTGCTGTAGGAATTTTTAACAAAAAAAAAATCTTATAAAAAAATCATCTCAATCATTAATTTTTCCGTAGGCTAGATAGTAGGTATCACAGCATGAATTATTTTTGTGGCTGTAAGACAGGGGTTCCCAACCTGAGGTGCTCGCACCCCCTGGGGGTGTGAGACAATATTCCAGGGGGTGCGAGAAAAGTCCAGGTAATTTTTATTTTTATTTATTTATTTATTTATTTATTTATTTATTTATTATGCAATGGATTAACTTTGTTTTCATTTTAGAGTTAAGTATCGCTATTTAGTGGCCGTCACATACATAGCTGAAAAGATTCATTCCTACCATATATTTAACGCATTCAGTAGTTCCTAAAGTCTAAATTTCAGGGGGTGCGAGGTTCGAGTGAAATTTCTTTAGGGGTGCAGGGCGAAAAAAAGGTTGGGAACCACTGCTCTAAGAAATAAAAGAGAAAAGGTCTAGCTTTGAGTTTCCTCTGTTCCACATTGTGGAACGTTCAAAATATTTTGAATTCTGGTAGGCACCATAAGATGTTCTAACACAGTGATCGCCAACTTTTCTGACTCTGCAGATTGGTGGTGGTGATGGCAGCAGTAGCAGCACGGGAGAGCCAAGAGGTGCACTCATGCACAAAGCTCCATTTGTGCAAAGGGAGTTTTGCACGCTTGCACGCTTGCCTGCTTGTTTGCACAGCCTGGTTCCCAACAATCTGCAGTCCAATACTGGGCCATAGCCCAGCAGTCAGATTGTTGTTGTTGTTAGTTGCAAAGTCATGTTGGACCCATTATGACCCCATGGACAACGTTCCTCCAGGCCTTCCTATTCTCTAGCATCCCCTGGAGTCCATTTAAGCTCACACTGACTGCTTCAGTGACTCCATCCAGCCACCTCAATCTCTGCCGTCCCTTTCTTCTTTTGCCCTCCATGGTTCTCAAACATTTGGATACCCCTGCTTCTTTAACATGTGAAATAGTTGATTTGCTCTGAGTCTCTCTCCACCCCACCACCACCCCTCCGCTTTTTTTTTTTGTCATGATCCTGTTTTGCCATCTTTGAAATTAGATTAATGTGTGGAACTAGATTTTCTGCTTGAATTGCTTAGCTTGCGGTGAGTGATATGTTCAGGGGCTCCATACATGTCTAACCAAACTTTTGCTTCAAAAAATTTATACGCATAAGCTTTGCAGTTTTTCACAAGCCATCTAATGATGAGATTATTATTTTGTTGGAAAAACAATATTATCGACACCTTTCATTCAGTTTCTAAAGCTATGACAGACATGTTTTGTTTGTTTTGTTTACAGCAAAAACAACAGAAAATATTGATGCAACCTAAATGCTAATGAATTTATTTTCATATGAACTTTCAAAGATCATCTGGTGAATTATTCTCTAAGGACTGTATTCTGTACATCTGATAAGTGGGATCTAATCCATAAATGTTTACATAATCAAAAAATTGTAATCACACAGCTCTTATATTTATTTATATATTTTCTTCTCAGTAAATTAATTAGAGTTGTAATTCAGTTTTAATAGTAGTTTGTATACTAGAATTGGCTTTGCTAGAAAGCAACTAGCTAATTATT